>NW_009233710.1:22650-24665 GCF_000690835.1 Fulmarus glacialis | reverse complement strand
TTAAGACCTCCTTCTTGAAGAACGTCCATTCTGCAGACTGAAGCTGGGAAGCCCTATGGATCTGGCCTCATGCACTGGGTTTGCATAGCAAGGTTTTGGTAACGGTGGGGCAGCAGGGGTGGCTTCTGTGAGAACATGCCAAAAGCTTCCCTTATGTCCAATAGAGCCAATGCCAGCTGGCTCCAAGATGGACCCACCACTGGCCAAGGCTGAGCCAATCAGCAATGGTGGGTAGCGCCTCTGTGATAACATATTTAAGAAGGGGAAAAAATTGCTGCACAACAGCAGCTGGAAGAGAGGAGTGAGAAGATGTGAAAGAAACAACTCTGCAGACACCAAGGTCAATGAAGAAGGAGGGGGAGGAGGTGTTCCAGGCGCTGGAGCAGAGATTCCCCTGCAGCCCCTGATGAAGACCATGGTGAGGCAGGCTGTCCCCCTGAAGCCCATGGAAGTTAACAGTGGAGCAGATATCCACCCGCAGCCCATGGAGGACCCCACACCACAGCATGTGCCCAAGGAGGCTGTGACCCCATGGAAAGCCTGCACTGCAGCAGGCTCCTGGCAGGACCTGTGACCTCATGGAGAGGAGCCCATACTGGAGGTTTGCTGGCAGGACTTGTGACCCTGTGGGGGACCCACGCTGGAGCAGTCCTTTCCTGAAGGACTGCACCCTGTGGAAAGGACACATGGAAAGGACCGCTGGAGCAGTTCATGAAGAACTGCAGCCTGTGGGAAGGACTCACTTTGGAGAAGTTCATGGAGGACTATCCCCGGTGGGAGGGACCCCATGCTGGAGCAGGAGAAGAGTGTGAGGAGGAAGGAGTGGCAGAGACAACATGTGATGAACTGACCACAACCCCCTTTCCCTGTCCCTTTGCACCACTTGGGTGGAGGAGGTAGAGAAATCAGAAGTGAAGTTGAGCCCAGGAAGAAGGGAGGGGTGAGTGGAAGGTGTTTTAAGACTTCATTTTATTTTTCATTACCCTACTCTGATTTGATTGGCAATAAATTAAATTAATTTCCCCGAGTCAAGTCTGTTTTGCCTGTGACGGTAATTGGTGAGTGTTCTCCCCGTCCTTATCTCGACCCACGAGTTTTTTTCCATCTTGTTTTCTCCCCGCCCTGTCCTGCTGAGGAGGGGGAGTGATAGAACGGCTTGGTGTCCAGCCAAGGTCAACCCACTACACCTCAGTGTAAAGGAAACCAGGAACACTCAATGTGAGGGGAAGGCTGAATACCAGAAACCCATCATTCTGCAAGACAGAGCTCAGGAAGGTACTAAAAGGCATGGGGCATGTGTGCATGCAGCAGGGGCACCTGACGCATGGAGAACAGGACCACCAGGGCCACAGGGAGTTGCGAAAAAGATAAAGAGAAGCAGCTCCATGTGGAGGGGCAGAAAGAGACTGTTTTATGTCCAAAACAAGAGAACGGGATTGGGGATTCACACCTCTTCAAAAACATAAGCTCTCACAGCTAACAGTGGAATTCAGAGTGCTGCAGTGACCTGTCCTGTTTGGTTCTTGCCAGCATATTGGACCCTCCTGTGCTGTGGAGCAGCCACAGACATGTGCTTTATAAATTACCATCCAGACACACCACAAAAGGGTCATTAGCACATCCAGGGGAGGTGAGAAAAACACCACTGACTTTTCCAGCGTCTGCCAACACTGGTGAAAGCAGAAGATGTCTTTTGGGTAACACGTAGCTGGTAAGAAGAAGAAAGCAAGAACTACAAGAGAATAACAGTACAAAGAGAGACTGAGGTGGCATAGAAAATCACAGCAGACTGTCATCCCAAAGAGAAGAGACAATGCTATTAACCTCCTTCCCATAGGCAACACCAGCATAATAACCAGATCAAGGTGTGAGCAGACAGATCCAGCACGTGCCTTAGCACACGTAATATCATTACTGGCCACAAAAGGGTCAGTACTTGGTCTCAAACAGTGCTAAGAAATGTGAAAAACCTGTAAGCATCTTCCTGAGTCCAGGGCAATCTGATAAGCAATTAG
>NW_009233710.1:18312-22619 GCF_000690835.1 Fulmarus glacialis | reverse complement strand
GGGAAAGAGCAAAGCAAACAAGAGATTCAAGGGTAATGTACCGTGACTCCAACAGGGAAGGAAGAAGTGCTTGTCTACCACCAGGACAGAATAAGAAGAATTATTAAAGAATAGAAAACCTGGAGGGCAGGCTCCCAGAGACTCATTTTATCTGATTGTCCCTGCCTTGTTTCAAGAACACAAAATACATCACAAAGGTCAGTGATTAATTGATAGAGCAAGCAAGACTTGAATCTGCAATCCAGTGATGCAATATTAACCAAAGTCATCCTAAAAATTACTCAGCAACAGGCTCTGAACAGAGCGCTGACCTCTTTATAGCGAACATCACTCTGAAAAACAAATGACTCATCCCACACATCTTCCCATGTCTATTATGTCCTAATAACTGGAAGCCGGCTTCTGCTTTTCTGAGTACTGAGGACAGCCACCGTCTTCAGGGAAAGATGGTTAGGCATGTAAACTAATGGAAAACATTTCTTTAGAAGAAAAGTTGGTCAATGGTATCAAGATGTCCAAATCTCAAAATAAAAAAAAAGAAGGGGTGGGGGGGAGAAGAGTAAAAGGAGGGGGAGTGGTTATTTTGAAACTGGAATGGCTAAGTCAAAAAGTACCCTGCAACTACTTGCACAACAGCCCCCTCATGCTGAGGCCACACTGAATAGTCTATAGAAATACAAAAAACTCATAACTAACTTGTCATGGTCTGGAGAACGTGATGATGGGAGCACTAGTCCTCAGACCTAAGGCACAACCAGGTCATACCCAGGTTTCAAAATCCTCCTCCTTTGCTTTGAAAATAAAAAAAACACAGCGTGTCGCTTCCAAGCACCATGAACACAACTTGGAGATGACACATCTGAATGAAACAGAAGACTTGTCACTTCCTCAGCCCCAAGACCAACCATTTCCATGGGTGAATGTAAAGTTCAGACTTTCAGCTCCATATTCAAGACTGAACGTTCTGGTACGATTTCCAATACTGCTAAATATCCACACTCTGGTTTCAAATCAAAAGCAGTTTTAACTATTGCGCACATCTGACAATTTAGGTGTTTAATTTTAGGCCCCCAGTACTAATTTTAGATTCAAATTTGGCATATTTGTCCTCACTGCTCTGCATCTTAATCAGATTCACAAACAGGCACTTCTTGCCCCAGCCTTACTCCAACCAGATATGAACTTTGCAATAGCAAAACCTACAAGACCCACAGGTGCTTTGGCTTCCCATCTCCTCCCCAGTCCTCCACCACCGCTCAGCACCCTTGCCAGCATAATACCCATATGAAGATATGCCTGAAGAATACAGAAGGCTCCCCGTGTTTGACAGACACTAGAGGGACTTATTGCCTCTCAAAAGGTTAGTTTCTTATTAGTTGCTTCCAATAAAAAATAGATCTAATCCACCTTGTCCACAACTGGGGCATCATCAAAAACAGCAGCACCCCACAGGTCAGCAAAATTACTTGTCTCCATAAGTAAGGTAGATGTAAGGTCTGCTTTGCAGTGAGGGCATGTACTTATTGCTCTGGTTGGCATCACTGGTTGTGATGGGTGCTCTGTGCTGCTGGCTGTTCAATCTCAGCTGCATCCTTACAAGGGAGATGCTAAAACCTGCAAAGGGGACAGGAAACATGCCCACTCCCCTCCTGTGTCCTCAAAGACCTGTCCTGCACCATGAAGAAAGCAACTGTTTGAAGTGAGATGTAGACTATAAGAGTTGAGAGGCACTAATAAAGCCCATACATCACCCTCCAGTAAGGCATGTATCCTATTGAGCGTGACAGACATGATTTATGCCACCAGCATTATCCAGAGCATATATATGGAAGGGGTTGAACCTGCTAGTCCTTCATTCACATCAACCCCCTGCATTTCCTTGGAGCACCTTCAGGAGAGGCCCATTTGCCACAGTAGAAGCTTGTAAGCGAATATTTGTAAGAGTTAATAGAATATGAAATGGTGAGAAAAATGGGAGTTTAGCAACAGATGTAGACAGCAAAGCTCTGAAAGGCAGTTTGAGTCACTACAGGGAGGTTTGTGAAATACTCAGAACAACATCCAGTCGTTACCACAGTAGAGTGCCAGTGCCGCTCTTCAGCAGGGTGATTTTGGGACAGCTAATCTACATTTCAGAATGCATTAGTTTTCCTTAAAGATGGATAGCATAATGCAAGGAAAATTAACATCAGCCTTGCTTTAAAAGGATGCTCTTTTTAGTTTGAAAGACAAGACTCTTGTTGAAGTTATTGTAGATTTCCTGGATGCAACTCCAAAAATCACTGATCTTCCCATATTTTATAAGCTATATTGTCACTACAGCTGAAATACAACCATTAAAAGAAGATGTACACAGCCAGCTGTCTCTCTATCTCATTTTACTTACTGTGATCTTTCATTTGGGATTAGCACCACCTAAACAGCAGAGACTGGACACACATCTCTTCCCTTCTCCTTTCCAGTACAGAATATAACCCTGTTCCTCCAGCAATCCAGTTCAAGCCAGATAAGAGCCAGGATCTAGCACAAATTTTACACCCTGCACAGTTTCAGTCTGTAAAGTTCTTCTTCAAACCAGGATGCAGAGATGTCTCGAACAGAGAAACAAGGAAAACATCAACTTTTAACCACGAAAGGTTTGCTTACCTGTGCAGACGTGCTGTTGAGCTTCTCCAGGCCATTCTCCAGTCGCTCCATTTTTGCTTTTAAATCCTTGCGCTTTTTCAATAGCAAATTCTGATAGAGTTTGATTTGCTCAAGGAACGACTTTGGAGTGGTGTAGTTATATCGTCGCTCATTGCTCAGATATAATCGGGATATCTCGTTGACACTTGTGTGGACGTAGGCCATGAATTTGCTTATTGAATCTTTCACTGAATCCTGAAAGTAAGATGAGAAGACAAGGAGAAAATATTTTAAATAGAACAACTATATATAGCACAGACCTGTGCTGTATATAAAGGAATTTATTAACTTTTTATTCTGCTGCAGCAAAATCCAGGATGTAACATCTACGTTGATCCCTTTTCATTTGTTATCTCTAAAATAACTTTGTCTGTTCGTGTACTTTATACCTCTTTTTTATCTTTTTATCTCATACTTTATCTTATTCCAGCCACTTTTTCTAGCATTCAGCTCTATAAAATAACAGCCTTTTAAGTATAAATTTGGGCTTTTATTCTGTAAAAAGGGGGAAAGTGCACACTCATAAAAAGAAACATTGTAGACTTCATTCTTCCAAAATCCTGCCCAGAAAAGCTAAATAAACAGAACCGAATCTCTTTTAATCTAGCAGCGGGTTGTCATCAATGAGAACTTGACATATTTTTGCCCTTGAGAATTACGGACGCTCAGACACACATGTGGAGAGAAAAGCCTATGTTCCCTGCAATAATCATAAGCATTACGTTATTTTCTGCACAGATTTGTAAGCTGCCTCTCTTGCTAGCAAAGCAGTCATTTCACTGGCAATACTATCAGTGTACAAACACACACGAGCATGGTGCCCATGGCCATACCTCTGCTGAGGTCCATGCCCCTCTCTGAAAAACCTGGACCGTATCTCAAGCATGGTTCGATTAAGTTTAATGCACTACAGCGCTACCAGCAATTCCTCTCCAACAGTCACTCAGATGTCCTGGATAAGTGTTGGAGGGCAATAAAGGTGAGCAAACCCTCTCTGCAACACTGTCCTCATTGTGTGAGGCATTGCTTGCACTGAACAGAGGTCACATCTGGCTGCCACCAGCACCATGCGGCCAGGGGTGGCCAGCGCCTGCACCCCAGAGAGGAACTCAAACCCAGGCATGGCTCGGGCACCCCCAGATGCCGGTGGGTGAGGTGCTCACCTCCACGGTCTCTGTTTCTTGCAAAAAGCGGAGGCTGACAGACTCGAGGGCCTCTCGTGGCCACTCCTGGAACCAGTCTATGGCTGTGCAACTGATGATGGCGGGGAACCTCCTGCTGCGGACACGCAGCTTGCTACCGACGGGTGAAAAACACAGCGCGACCTGCAGAGCCCAAGGAAGAAGAAGGTGAGAAGACATGGCCAGGAGCAGGCACCAGGCTCCAGCCGTGCAGCCCAGCCCGGGCTCTTCCAGCCACTTCCAAAGGAAGATCTCACGCCACCAGCTAAGTGTACAGCAACCTCAATCTTTGAGGCCTTGCAAGCCTGGCCTGGAAAAGGCATAATCTAGCAGTAAACACATTCTTTCTCTGCAATAAAGACAAGCAGTTTTGTTAAGCATTGCTATGGTCAAAAGCAGAAGCCTGGCACACTTTCAAGGCTGCAGGTGAGGTTTAATATA
>NW_009233710.1:0-18289 GCF_000690835.1 Fulmarus glacialis | reverse complement strand
CCTGGCAGGGGACCGGCATCCAGATTCAAGTGATGCAACCAGGAATTAAAGTGAATGGATCTAAATTCTCCTGGCAGGACTACAGGCCTGCCTGGATTGTTTCCCCAAATGCCAGCATTGAAAAGGGTTGAGGTGGCTCAAACTCAAATCTGCTTTTATCCGAATGAGGAATTTTTTAAAATAGAGAAATCTCAAAACAAAGCAGAATGGAAATAAAAGCATTTGTGAATGCGTTTTCCCTGCCCATTGCATTTTTGTGCAGCAGGTCCTTTGCTTTTCAGGCTTTTATTTCAGTCCAACAGCTGCTAAACGTTTCTGAGTTCCAGCAAATCGTGCAGTGTTCATGGGTCTCTGGGAAATCTCTCTTCGCATTACTCTGGGGCCTGATCAAGGGACTATTACTCCCCTGCTCTGCATCCTCCCAGCCCTGCACCATTTCTCCTTCCTCCAGTCTTCAGCGTCCTACCCTCATCCACCTGCCTTTCCCTGCAGGCTGGGAGCCTCCTTCCCCCCACAGCCAGCCTGCTCAGCTCCTCTCAGGAAGGCACAAACTCTCCCAGAAGGAGAGTTTCTTTCCAGAAGGAAACTCCTCGCCCAGGGTGTAAAGTCAGGACAAGGCAAAGCACCTTTCCTCTTTGCTGCCCCACCACCAGCTTTAACTGCAAAATAGACCCAAGGATCAAAACCTGCCACCAGCATTCATCACAGCCCTTTTCCTGCAAGCCTGCTGCAGCTGGATTCATGAGCTCTGCTAATCAGGCACAAAGAAGGACATGGACAAGTTGCCACCATGCAATGAAGTAGCAATATCTGAGCAAGGGCCAGTTTGGGAAGCAGCATATCTCACTCAATGCATCATCCCTCCCCGACTTGTTCGCCCTGGCTGGTACCTGCACAGCCTTGCAAGTGCCATGGGGCAGGCTGCTGTTGGCTCAGACGTCTCTATAAGGAGTTACCACCTCCACCGTGAGCTAAGATCTGTCTGTCAGAAGCTGCAAAAGCCAGCCTGTAACAAAATCACTTTTGTTTTCATTTCAGAAGAGGCAGCTGAACTTAGAGCTTCTGCTCCTCTGACATGGCCACTGCATGCTCACACGCAGGGGACATCCTTCCTACAGCTTCAAGCATAAGCCTCGGGCACCTCTGTGTTGCTCTCTCAGGGCCAGGCGAGCTTCAGGAAGCTATCCATGTACAAAAGCCCTCTTCTGCACCTACAGTACTCTCTCTGAAGACCCTGAGGCAGAAGTTGTGTTGTTGCTTATGCTCCGTTGGGCCAAGCCCCACTCCTGTGCCGCTGCCAGAGGTCCAGCGTACCCTGGACCAGCAACGGATCGATCAGCTTTCTGCACAGTGCATGATGCTGTCACAAAACGCTGGGGAGAATAAACAGCATTTCCTGACTGACCCCGTCCATCTGCTCTAACTTGCCATTAAGTAGAAGGGCAGACAAGAAAAGGGGATCAGCCTCAAGCAAATCACATTCACGCTGCCCTTCCAGTGTATCTCAATAGCTAACAGGAATATATCTAGGGAGGGACACCAGGCAGAAGACAACCAAGGTGCTAGAAGAGCTACAAAACAGCATCAGTGCTTATCGGAAATTCCCCTCTACACTGAGAGAGGGAGAGAGAGGAGGGCTGGATCCCCTCTCCTTGGGCATCTATACTGTGGCATGGTCCCCAAAATTTCCCTCAAAAATCAACTGTCCAGCTGTTCCCCATCCTAAATATGGACCTACCTACATCAAAAAGGGAATAGGCCACTCTACCTCGGTGAATGTGTCCCATCAACACAAACCAAGCAGTGAGTAAGAAGAAGGATATGTTTTCATTAAGCAAAGATCAAGTCTCCACTCATTGTCCACCCTACCTGCCTGCTCTGGGACCACAGCACTGTGCAGTCCTGCAGATGGGTAAATACCTTCTGGAAGAGTCTAACTCCTTCTTGCACTGTACTTTCTCCACATGCTGGGCATACCCGGCCAGTCCTGAAACTGTTTTGGGATCTTAGGGCATATTTATAAGGCCTTTGTATGCTGGAATACGGGCTGCAGTGGAAGAAATCCTGTAAGCATGTCCCACACAGTTCCCAGCACTCTGTTTTTAAGATAATGTTTTTTTAATTCTTCTGGCTATGGATTATCAACAACATGAAGACTGATCCCCTGTGCAGCTTTTCCAAACAGCAAGACCTAGTCCTGATGCACCCCAGTTAAACCCCTGTGCATGGCTTTGAAAATGAAAAGGCTGGTCCTGCTCAGCTCTTGAAAGAGGAAATTTTCAACTCCCCTAGTGCTTTCTAAAGCCCAAGAAGTGATGACAGCAGACAGCATTTCCTATGCTTTAGTACTACTTGCTGAGAGAATCACAGTTCATATCATGAACAGGCAGAAAAGCCTCTCAGACTGCAGTCTGACAAGGTAGCCCAAAGCATCTCCACCCTGTGCCCCTGCACCAAGGTCGATGGTGAGGACCTGAACCCCCCCAGCCTCTGTCTCACCTTCAGCTGGTGTCGAACACGCTCTATAAAAAACTTCCAGCAAGTCTCCCTGGAGTCCACCAGCCCCCGGCCTTTGACTTCATTCCTCACGCTGTTGATGATGTTTTCAACTTCATCATCGGGGAAGAGATCAGGGATTTCACCTAAGAGAAGAGAGCACATTTTTGTTTAGTGGGCTGGATTTTGTTGCAGTCTTAGAGCAAAGTGAAGCAGCTGCCTCCCTCTTCAGGGGCTCGGGGAAGCCCCTTCCTCGAGAAAAATCATTGTCGCCAGGTGCCCAAGGGCCCCAGCAGCAGCAAAGTGGCACAAAAAGATCATTCTGCTAAAAAATAAACACTTGTGAGAGCAAACTTTCTTATAAAAGCACAAGGTAAACAAACACAGAATAGAGTAAAAGTACAGAAAATCTTTTTTTTTTTTTCAGATTTACAGTGCTAATTAGATAATAAAAACAGAAATCAAATACCTAATACGCTACACAGGATAATGAAATCATTTTAGTTTTGCAAATGGATTAGTTACATGTACAATTTCTGCAAGCTGTTCAATGCCATTTCCAGCAGTGGTCAAATAACTCCCAGATCACCAAAATGTTTTAAAAGTTAGAAATCTTTTAAAAAATTTTTAAAGTTAATAGCTATGCAACTGATTACCAAAAATGTACCCAAGCAAATATTTTTCTAGTGGTTCCTTAATTTATCACCTATTCGCTTCCTTTCTGGCTTCTGATTTGACTGAAATCATCATTACTGAGTGAGGTACTGTCAATATGAGCACTAATCACTTAGGAAAATATACTAATCAGAAATCTGCTCATTTATAAGAAAGACTAAAATACATATCTTGTCCTAGCTTCTTCGGTGATGATAAGAAGTGAAACAAGTAAGAAAAACAAGCATGCAGATAGCAGAGAGCAGCCAGACCCATCAGTCAACACCCACTGGGCAGCACTAGCTCACGTCATGGGAAGTCACAGTCCCTGCACGGTCCCTTCTTCAGTCCAGCTGCAATTCTACGCTGCCTCCCTGGACCCTGAGTGAGGACCTCTGATCTGTCCCCACTTCCCCACATAGCAACCACGGGAAGACATAACACCTTTCAAAGCCACCATAAGATGACCTGGACATCCCAAAGCCAGGCTGCTCAGCCTGCCCCTTGCTGCAGGACGCTGCAGAGCTTCACCTTGAGTCATGAGATGTTTGTGTCATCTACACCACACACAAGAAGTGATGGGAGCTACTCAACACCCTCCACAACAACCCCTGTCCTTACAAATTCATCACAGGCAGAGCTTGTTTGCTGCTGAAAAAACCATCTGGCCAATTTACAGACACATATGTCAACTCTGGAGTTACTCACAAACTATTGCTCCACTGTGCTGTCAACTCTCCACCCCTCACCATCCATGGAGGTCACCTGAACCAGCTGGTATCTTCCCACTCCCGACTCATAAATAAGGCAGTAAGTGGCACACAGTTAGTAGCAGTGATTTATCAGGGAGTCTGGAGAATACGCCCACTCTGGGTTACCTAGTGTGGTCACGGTGACACAGCTGCACTCTCCCATATGCACTGGAGCTGCAGTGCACCCAGCACAGGGAGTGCTCATCCACACATACTTGTGCCATGTTCTGCAGGAGAAGAGAGCATTGGCATGTAGACTGACTATTCTGCAATTGTTTCGGCATGCAACAACTCAAAAACTCAGATACATCTGGAAAAACAAAGAGGAAAAGGACTGGAATAGGATAAGCAGCTAGTTGACGCACACAGACATGATCGTCTGGTGGCTTTGCATCATCCACCAACTCGCAGATACTCCAATGAAATATTCTAGCCAGCAACAACCTTATTTTATTAGGCAACTAGAGTGTGGATGCACAGGATCCATAGGTCAAACTCCTTATCTGTCAATACATTCCTTCGGCTCTGTCCTCAGCTGCAGTATCACAACAGACACATCACTTAACAACCACATGCAGTGTACTATGAAGTATGGAAAAATTGGGTACAAGACATCAGAGGGAGAAAGAAGTCTACGAGATGATGGAATGCATCCTCACCAAGGAGACCTTAGCACTGCTTTTACTCTAGAGATTAAGCCACGTACCTTCTAGCTTACTTAATATATTGCCCTTCTCTATATTCTAGAACTACAGATGCTACCATAAGCAAAACTATATTGAAAAGGGGGAGAGGAGAAACCAAAGCAATGAGGGACCTACCTGATGCTAAGAAGTCATTCACCAGCACCAAGAACTGCTCGTCCACCACTTGAGCGTCGGTCATCAGGAACACGGTGCCTATGTTCTTCACACCGGCTTTCAAGTACTGGTTTGCCAGATCTGCCTGGAGGTTGAAAAGCAAGTGGATTTAGGGCTTGCACCTACATTGTGCAAAGCACGGGCTAGGTACCACACCTACAAGCGGGATATTTCAGAACCTTCCCATTAACCGAGAACAAAACAATCGCAATTAATTAGCATGAAACTGCACTTTGGCCACTCTCCATTTTCACGGTTGAGCCTTCCATGTTATATGAGGGAGTCTATTGCTATCATCACTGTAAGACATTACCAAATAAGACCTGACGTTATGCCCAGGTCTGTATAACACAAAAATGAGAAGAAAGCCCTGGCCAGCACCGCTAGACAAAGGGAAATGCCTGTGCCTGAAACACTTAGAGGTCAATGGATGTGGCTGAAGACATCAATGCAATCCCTGGTTGTGGAGTCTGCAAGGGGAGTTCATAAAGACTCACTCTGCCCTGGGCTGTGGGTACAGTAAGTCACATACACAGGGAAGCTAAAGCACCACAGGGACTGGGAGAGACAGCAGTGACTGGAAATGCTGGTCCTTGGTATCCACATGCTGTAGATTTCTCTGGTTTCACAAATATATATGGCTTTTTTTTTTTTTTCCTGAGGTACTCCAACACATTTTTTTTGTTTGTGAGGAAGGGAGGAGGACAGCTTGTGCAAACATGGATTTTTTCAGTTATGCATTTCTTCCTTCTCTTCCAGAGTGCAAGCAGGGATTCACCCTTCAGTCTTTCACTTAGTGCAGTGATGCTGACAGAGAGCCTGCTCGCATGGAAAAGCTGTATCATTTCAAAGGGGACAGTGTCCTCCTAACAAGGGACAACATCTTTTTGAAATCCAAGTTGTTCATGAGATGGAAAAAACACTATCATCCAGCTCAAACTCCATCCTTTCCTTCCTGCCCCTCCAAGCAGGATACAAGACATGCAGGGGACCCTGAAGGAATGCACCGGCCAACGTTTCAGAAACTCTCTTAGAAATTCAGCAAACACACATGCTTCTTCCAAAAGAATCATTTGTTGCTTTCATCACTGGAAATTTGGATTAGATCAATTATAGCAGTGGGAGGGACCAATGGCAGACAGGGTAATCTGTCACCATCTTGCTCTTGATATCTGAGGAAAAAAATGTCTCTATATTTCATAAATTCTTTGAAAATTAATACAGAGTGAAAGGAACATCAAATTATCTTCCACCTCCACAGACAGAGAAGCAAAGAGATGCTTTGAAAACAAGTTTATTAATGCTGGTATCGAGCTATATTCCTAGATGGGAGTGCAAGTTTGCTCAATAAATAAGCAGGTAGGAGCTAGAAAATCCCATGAGTGGGGCTGAAAAACACAGAGGAGAGCTGAAAATACCCAACGGATGGCGGGACATCAGGCTTGTGCGACATGATGAAAACAGCTTCCACACAACCACAGGTCATCAGGTCGTGCCACTGATGGGGAAGGAACCTGGGGTTCATCAGCCACCACATCTCCCAGGCAGAATGGAGTGAAGTTACTGTGATTGTGATTTTTACAATATTTTTAATGAGAATCATTTTGCCAGCAGCTAAAATACTTTTAAACCGTTTCAGTGATATTTTAAAATGTTGATTTATAACTCCTAAGCTCACTAGCCTGTGCACAAATATAAACACAGGCACATGTCTATAGTGAACCATCCACCATCCACTCAGTCCCTCCTTTATACAAAATACCAGAGGAAGAACTGGGTACGATTTGGGAACTCTCCTCCTACTCTCTCCTGCTCCTTTTCCACTTCCAAATCACTCCACAACAGGCACCTCACAGATGAGCTAATGACCACAGCTTGGTTTAATTAGAAATAATAATCAAATAGAACTTTTCTGGTCCTTTACGGTTTTTTGAACAAGCATGAAGTGGATGTCCACACCGCCGGGTTCATTAGCACAGCCCAGCGCTGACACTAAGCCTTGGGCTGGAGTGCTTTCAGGCCTGGCCAGCTCAGAGGACTGGCAGAGGACATCAGGTCTGTCTGCACCCCCATGCAGACAACACGCTTCAGCACGGTATTGCAAGAAGCTCCTTTCGGCAGTCCAGTACCGTGTCTGAGTCTTTTTAGTATTCTTCACAATGGTGTCACTCAATATGCAACAAGACAAAGTTTTCAGGGCAAGTTCTGCTTTTTATTTCCTTCCCCCCCCCGCCAGCCTTAAAAATCACCTACCTTCAGGTCAGGGATCCCATACCCTTTCCTCAAAGTGATCTGGAATACCTCCAGAGAGCTAATGAAGGCTGCCAGTCTGGTCAGGCTCTGCTTGCCGCTTCCACCCACGCCAACCAGGAGAGTGTTTCCTCTGGGGGACTCCAGGATACGGTTGATGCGGCAACTAAATCGAAGCAGACAAAATCTCTCATTAATAAGAGTATTTTTCTATTTCGCTGCCCGGTGCTTTTCAATACATATTTTATTCACTAAGAAATTGTATTCTGAATGGGATGAAAAATGCCAATCTAAGAGACATGTCAGCAATCAATCCCCATCTCTGCTGAGACCTATATAAAGGACGTAGCTGATGAAAAAAATAGTTTGGTGGCAATTGAGACTGTGTCCAATTTTTTTTCCACCTGCCAAGTCCTGCTGGACAGAACTATTTTAAGGTGAAGGCCTGGAAATCTTTGCAAGGAGGGCAAGGGAAAAAGCACATTACATTGACATGCAAAAACTGAGAACAAAATTCAAGGCTCTGATACACCTCCCCAGTAAAGGTTTCTCTTCACAAAGCTTTTGGGGTTCATGTTCAGGTGAAGAGTCCTGCTGTGCATTAAAGCATAGTCACATATGTCTAGAATGGCGTAAAAACATGTGTGGAAAACACAGTCCATGTTTCTTATTTACCCAAACCACCACTACTTGATAGTGAGATTTTCTCACTCTTAAAAATGAACTTGCTATTATTTCCCAGGTCTGTTCACTTGTCCTGTCTGAGAGTCGCATGGTAAATTCTGCCCGCCTCCAATTTATTCTCTTTAATTGCTGACATCCCCACATGTTAAAACCCCAAGTGAGGGTGGTTTAGAGCATCCTACCTGTGAAAACCTCACCGTCCTGTGTCTTAAATGCAAGCACCATTCCCCTCCTCCCATCACTGCCTTTATTCAGCTCACTTAACTGAGTATTTTCCTAGACTAATCTAATTAATTTTTCAAATAAGACTGTGAGAAATACTGTACTGCTTAATTACATCTCAAGTATCTTATGATCTACGTGCAGACTTCCACCGATTGTGAAATTGTACCCAGAAAAGCAAACCAAGTTTGTGCAGAGAGCTTTAGTGTTCCTGGTTTCAATTCTCTAGCTCTCCCCAAAGATGACAGCGTGTGCTCTCCAGGGCTGCCTGCTTTGTGAATGTGCACGATGAGTCCTGGATTAGGAGGTGACTGACTTCCTTACATAAATTAAGTCCTTAATGTTTCTTTTTTTTTCCTTTTTTTTCTTTTTTTCCTTTTTTTTCTTTTTTTTCCTTTTTTTTTCTTTTTCTTCCCAACTGAAAATTCTCAGCAAATTCAAGCTGACATTCATAAGCTATTTGAGATGGAAGAAGTTCTGTATTTCAGCAAAATGTAATCTCCAAATGCAATGAATGAAATTCACCCAGCTCCGGTGAAAATCATGCTGAATACTCAAACCTCGCTTTCCTGATTATTCACAATATTAACTGGAGGGATAGTGTGAGGTTTTGTCGCAAAACCCAATTTATGTAAAGTGCAAAAGGAGCACAATATTAACATTACTGTCACCTTCCTGCAAGCAATGCAAGCAGAAATGCCTATGGACATCAGGTTGCATATGGCTCATTAATACAAAAGGAGTAAATGCCCATACTATAAGGGAAAATGTGCCCCAGCATAGCTGGCACACTACACTGCAAAAGTAAGAGATTGTTGAGCTCTCAGAACAGAAACTGTTAAACAGCTCATTAAAAGTAGTAGCACTTTATATATATTTTTGTAATTTGCATGACAGTGACTGCATTAGGTTGCTAAGTCCAGTGAGAACTGAAATCACACACGCTGGTGTGCAGCAGGACAGCGGCTTCCTCCTAGCTTAGAGTCACAAATCTGCACCTCTTGACACAATGTTTTCATACAAAATCAGTTAAAACTATGATTTACAGGGCAGGTCCATCTTCTGAAGTGATCTAAGGCCAGATCTGCATTTCAGCACCCAGAAATGAGTCTGTCTCTGCTGGGATTCCCAACAAGCATTTAAATCGTATTTGGAAGCCAGAGGTACGCCTCACTATCTATACCACAGACATGCAAATAGCTTCATAACTATGAACTGGAGCCTTGCTATTTTCATATAGTACCACATGTCCAATTTCCAAAGGGGATCTATCTGGACCTCCAGGCATCTAAACGCAAGCAGGATTTTCAAAGGATCAAGGCAGTTTAAATGCCTCAATCCATTTAAACTAGTAGCCTGAATGCACATAATCTAGCTTTATATACATTCGAAAACCCCACTAAGAACCTGTGTAAACATGGCTCTAAACCAGTTGTGAAAGCATTTAGGGAAATCCCAGTATAACTAGTTCTGTAGCTGGCTGTCAAGTAAGACAATAAAGCACCTGAACATTGTCACATACAATAAATACTTGTGCCGTATGCAGAGCGTCAAGAGTCAAAGATACCATAACAGGAACCAGACTTTAAAATAACCACCAGCATGCAGTCCTTCCATCTGACAGCCCCAGACATCCTCATGGTTTCAAAAGTGCCCTCCAAACACCAGCTAGAGAAGCAGTGCAGTATTTGTGCTGGACACGCTTCTGCACACCTTCAGCTCCATCAGCTATAATTGCAGATACATACATCCTCCAGGAAACTCCATGGAAGCCATCTGTGCAGATAAATGTTATGATGAGACCATAAAGCTATAAAATCCCCTTACACATGGCACATGGCGTCCTCAAATAGTACCAGGTTCATGGCAGCATTGACTTCATTGTGGTTGTCCAAGGCTTCCACAAGGATCTGGTTCAACTCCTCCCAGGTTGAAACTGGACTATAGCCGGGTTCACCGACACCTTTAGCAAAATGACAATAAACATTCATTCGCTTGGTCTGCTCTAAAGTTTCCTCAATGTCCTGTCAAAGAAAAAGAAAAAAAATACCTTTTTATGTCCATATAGTTGCACCTGTATGTTAGGAAAGGGGGAAGAGGGATTAAAGAGGGGGAAAGGATAAAGCTCCAATACTAACTTCCTTGGCTCTGACAACTTTTTGCAAATCACAGAACCTCAACTCATTACCGTAAGAGCATGTGGCCACAAGAAAAGCCCTGCAGCAATAGCCGTAACTTTAGGCTCTTGCATGGACAACGATAACACCTGGAGGAAAAAGCACTGTCTGCACTACTTATTACTTCAGCGATACTTGTGTGATTCATATGGCAGCACTGCTGGGTGATGCCAGGCCTGAAGGAAAGCAGGTCTAGAGCTTTAATTTGAAACATATTTTGGAAACAGGGAAAGCATTAAGGATTTGTGCCTGCATTTCACTTTGCTCCCATCAAGACCAGGGATCTGACCCTTCTCCTGCTTTTGCCACATGAGACTCAAAGCACTTAAATAAAGGAATTTAATTAATTCACAGAGCCCAAATCTCCTCTCCCCAATGCCCTTATGGAGTGCATCATTTACCCATATCACAACATTGGCAGCCCAGAATATGGAAGACAGAGGTTTTGCTCCTGGGCTCCCATCAAAAGCATTGCCCTCCAGGCAAGTGAGTGATGGGCAGACCTTGGGTCCAACTTTGCTTTCTCAAGGAACTTTTTTCCTGTGAGCATGTACGTTATTATCACAGTTATGAACCTCAACACTTACGTCATAGAATTTTTTCACCATCTCCAGCTGAATTTTATCAAAGGTACCATAATCCTTTTCTTCAACCATCTTATCCCTGTACACCCGGTTTGACTCATGCAGGTAGAGCTTCACTAGGTCTTGGGGTTGCTTCAGACATTCAGGGGTAGAGAACAGAAGGCCCTGTGAAGAGCAGAGACAGTCAGAAACTGGACCCTAAGGGACTAACCTCACCCCCAGCATCCAGGCTATCATGCTAGAATGGGGCTGAATCACTCTAAATGCAGAGTTATTATAGCAACCTGCAACTGAACTTCTGAATATGCCCCTACTCAACAGCCCCTGGAGAACGTCCCCTTTGTTATCCTCAATATTCCAAAGCAATTTATATTCGTTATCTCATTTTGATACCCGAAACAGCATCTCGAATGCAGCCTGGCTGGGCTGGTGGTCCTGATCTCAGCAGCAAAGAGCATGCAGAGTAAGGCACCAGCCCAGACGTGCAACTTTTTGCATCCCCAAGCCACACCATGAGTGCTTTGTCAAGAAGTAAAAATAGTTTAGAAATTTTAGTGGTGATGATTTTTTTTTTAATCAATTAATTTTAATCACGTGCATTCTACATGCAGGAAATATTAGTTGCTGTCTGCTTATCACAGTGTGTTTACCGTGAACTCTATTAAAATGCATAAAAGAATTATATTTCAAAGAGGTGTCACCTATAACTAAGCCTATTAACAGCACACAGCATTTTCAATGGCATGAATTAAGTAGCTGGCTTTTATTCCTAACATCTAATTATTTATACATAAAATATAAAATGTATTAAAAGCATTGTAAAGCAGTCCCTCTAAGCTCACTGGCCCATGGCTCAAATCATTTGGGTTTCACATTTGTCATTACAGCTGCCAAATTGTTATTTTATGTATTTCAGAAAAAAAATTAGTGAGAAGAGCTGACAACTTGAAGAAAGAAAGGTGAAACCCATCAGGTCCTAAACTGATTTAAAAAAAAAATGTAAAAAAAAAAAAAAAAATCACTCAGTCACTCTAAAGACACCGCAAACCACAAAAGTTGTTGTGTTCTTGATGCAAGCACATGTAAGGCTACATCAGAGGGAAAAAAAATCCACACTTCACAGATCTGTAATCAGTTTATTAACTTAACAGGTGAGCATCTCCCCTTTTCTCACTTTGCAAACCCAACCCTCCTCGCTCCTCTCAGCAGGCTCTTCCATGAACACAACCAGCTGCATCCCCAAAGAGCGGTGGGGGTGCTCTTTGTGTGAGGTTGAGCTTCCAGGAGATGCCATAGGTCTATGGCTGGGATGCATAAAGGATGTATGATTGTGGGTCACTGCATCTGTGATGGATGTGGTGCCAGCATGCAAAAAAAAACCCTCAAAAAAATGGATAATCCCTTGCCCTTTGTCATGTAAATGTGTCCTGGTTTCGGCTGGGATAGAGTTAATTTTCTTTCTAGTAGCTGGTGTGGTGCTGTGTTTTGCGTTTGGTATGAGAGGAATGTTGACGACACATTGATGCTTTAGTTGTTGCTAAGTAGTGCTTATACCCGTCAAGGACTTTTCGGCTTCCCATGCCCTGCCGAGAAGGTAGGAGGGAGCATAGCCAGGAGAGCTAACCCAGCTGGCCAACGGGGTATTCCATACCATATGATATCATGCTCAGTATATAAGCTAAGAGGCATGGTCCAGGAAGGGGGGGATTCGTGGCTCTGGGGACTGGCTGGGCATCAGTCTGTGGGTGGTGAGCAGTTGCATTGTGCATCGCCTGCTTTGTATATTCTATTATTGTTTTTATATTATTATTACTATTACTATTACTCTACTTTGTTTTATTTCAATTATTAAACTGTTTGTATCTCAACCCATGAGTTTTCCCACTTTTGCCCTCCCGATTCTCTCCCCCATCTGACCAGAGCGGGTGGGTGAGTGAGCGGCTCTGTAGTGTTTAGTTGCTGGCTAGGGTTAAACCACGAGACGATGTAAGTTTTATCCATCTGGCTGTTGAGTCCTCAGGTTGTATTTCAGCCAAATCTTTCAGCTTCTCCTTGCCAGAAAGGTCAGAAGCTGGTTAGGAAGCCCTCTCTGCTGCACCAAGGCTTCTCTATGCAACAGTATTAAATATCATGACATCGGCGATAAAATAGCAAAACGTCAGAAGAAGCCTTTGCTGAGAGGAACGGCTGTGCCCATCGGGGTGCAAAGGGATCGCCGCCGCCCCACCGAGAAGCGTGGAGCTGGGCTGCAGGAGAACTGCCACCCTCCAGCCGAGACCCATCAGATCAGGATTTATTACCAGGTAATTCTGAGTGACAGGCTCCTCAGCAGCTTAATAATCACCCCAGAAGACGATGCATATTTGGCACGGAAACGGGGAATGTGCTAACCATCCCAGCAAGACTTGTCTGCTGTGTTTTCGTCCGATATCAACATGCCAGTGGAGATGGGCTGTCACGGCTCTGACAGGGCAGGACCTGACCTCAACCAGTTGCTCTTTTTCTTCTGTGATCTCCATGAAAAGGAGAAGAATGAAGAGCACCCGTGACCCCATCAGCCTGCCAGGGAGCGTGTCCCCTCCCAGCAGGACCTCGTGTGCTCTGCACCCACCATGACTGTGCTGAGGGAAGCCCAGGAGATATTTCTGCTGCCTGTTAGAGCTCTGCAAACAGTAACAAGTATCGGTCAGCTCACACTTTACAATGTCAGCACATCTGGGCAGTTAGCAGCCCTGGCCTGGGGCAGGACAATTCCCACCATTAACGAGTCCTAGCCCACAGCATTACCTCAAACACTGCATTATCACTATCCTCTAACCAGGAATGGTCTCCAAAAAACATCTAGTACAGCCACACACTCCAGACAGCTCTCTTGACAGTATTCTCCCCCACCACCATTGGTTCCCTCCGAAACCTCAGAAGCATTCAATGGAAAACCAGCTTCCAGCTCTGGTACTGCCCACAGTATCAAAAAGTCCTACATCACACAGCTAAACAATTTTTGGTAATAGAGCAGCTCTTCAAAGAAGATATTCAAAATCAAATGATCAGATGGTTCAGTGGAGAAAGACATTCAAATTTTTCTTTCTCTTTGCACCCTAACACGCTCTCAGGGGCATGCGTGGAGGAGATGTATGCTTCATCTTTACATGGAAATATATTGCGCATAGATAGCCAAAATAGAAAGAGAAGAGGCCTCTGCACTTACAAGACAGCCAAAGACTTTACATACTGCTATCTAGAACACAATAAAACCTATATACATAGGGAAGCCGAATATTAAAAAAAAAAAAAAAAAAAAAAAAAAAAAGCGCACCAGAAACATTCAAGCCATTCTGGCAAAACCTGCAAAACTATAACATGTGTCCAGAAATCAAGGTCTGAAGCAATGTAATGTGAATTCTGGACACCAGGCTTGCTAAGCTGATAATTATTTCTACTTCTTAAGCTTGGCATCCTGCAAGGCTCCCAGCCAGCAGGCTGGCTTCCTGCTAGTGCTGCTATGGGCAACCCAGAGAGCAGAGTGAAGCAGCAGGACATACAGCACAGCTTCCCCTGCCCGCCAGGCTGGGAGGGAAAGCGCATGGGTGAATGTGAAGAGAGAGCTAACATGCTCCTATGGATGGGGTGATCAGAAGGTGACAGAACAGAAAGTCTCCCAGGCATAAAAAGGTAAGAAAAATAAATTACTTCTTTTCTTTCTTTGCAGTCTAAATAACATTTGAAATAATAATAACTTGTGCAGTGTAGTGACCCCTTTCTAGCTGTCCGGCACTGTTGGACTAAGCACTCTGCTCTCCCCCTTCCTGATATTACTCTTGGGGCTCCTGGGGCAGCCTCAGCACTTTGAGAACAGCGGTGACATAAAAACAGTGACAAACACAGCATTACCGTCAACAGTGTGTGGACCATGAACTCAGAGTCCTATTTAAAAGTGTTGTATCAATTTTAAAATATGCTAATCAGGGAGGATTGACAAGGGGCTCCAGCCACCCCATTGGCTCTACATACTGCTGTGGCTGCTGCGTGTGATGGAGCAGCCCAAAACCAGCTGCTGGCATCTCGAACTCTGTTAAGAAGAGAAATAGCAGACAGGGTAAGACAGAAGGAGGGGGAAGCTCTGAAACTGGACTGGCTCAGGAAACCAGATCCCAACCAAGCCCAAGGCTAAGTCATGCCAAACAACTGCGCCAGACCAAGGAACAAAACAAAGGTGCTGCCGACCCTGCACCAGTCTTGCAGCCGCTGCTCTCCCCGCTCTCCAGCCACACACCAGCAGGCAACGCACAAGGTGTGTTTCGGCCTTTGCAAGTCTGAAGTTTCCAGGGCTCTTTAGCAAGTTCAACCATGGATAAATATGAAAATCCCTCCCCATGTAAAAGGAGCATGAAGTCTGCCAGCCGCTAAAGCCCGCGTGGAGGCGAAGCTCAGCTGGAGCGAGGCACGCCAGAGCCACTGCTATCATTTTGCTGTCAGGAAGAGAGAGAGGCTGTTCCTCCTCAACTGCTGCAGATCTTAATGTGACATGCTGCTTGAAAATCTTGTTAGAAATGGGAATAAAAAGCAAAATACAACCCTGCTGAGTCTATGATTATTATTTTACAGAGATGACAGATGTAATTTAGAGCATAATACAATGGCAACCCTTTTAGATGGAAACAAAGACAGCAACAGGGCTTTCTCTGGTGTGAGCCAGCAGGGAATATATTTTTAAAAAGCATAATCCACAACTCTGTCACTGCAGAGACCTGTCTTCTTTAATCAAGGGTAAATTGCCTGGAGCGTACCAATCAGTAACTCTGCAGTGCATGGTGGGACCCATAGGTATGAAAAGGTGCTATAGATATGCAAGGCAAAGTAGTCTCAGATTTCAACCACAGATGGGACCCGCTACAGAGGGAAAATACAGATAACACCTTTTGATGGGCCCAAAGGCTCATCAGATTAAAAAGGACTGAAAGGTGACCTTGACCTGCAACAGTAACATTAGTAACAATAAGTGGTATAGTCCAAGAACAAGGCGCCAAGGCTGCCATTCCTGCAGATCCATGAGCCCAGGGAGTTGAAGATGATAATGGATTTTGAAGCTCCTTGTTATTCTGTTTCAAAATCAGGAAGGAACAACCTTCAATCCAGACCCTAGTGGGTTTCTAGGTCAGCAGTGACCTCAATGCATTTGTGTGTTCATCAGAGAAACCACACCTGGTACTGGATTCCTTCTCCCCTTGGTTCCCCTTCTTCACCCACAGCCTTTCTGCCAGTCCCTACCTCCCTGGAGACTCATGTTCCCCTTCGGGAGCCAGTCTCCCCACAGTGGGCATACACACATTTCCCTGGTGCCACACAAGAGAGACTGGCTTATTTCTATGTGAGGGTCTGAACCAAAGTTTCACCCTATGGCTCTCGGCCAGCTGATGCCAGAGAAGCAGTGGCACCACTGAGTACAATGCTGAAGCATTCAGGGTTGTCCTGCTGGAGGTAAAGTCCAGAGACAAAAATCAAGTGAGAACAGTGGACAAAACCATTGTTGTGTACGAATACATGGGATTTCCCATGACCTTCCCAAGTCAACACAACTAGGGTTCGTCTCAGGGGACACCTACTCTACAGCCAAGGGAGTCCTAAAAGCAACACAGCTCAAGCAGTTCAGACAAGACATCCAGACAGGGCAGGCAGATACAACAGAGGAAGACACTTGTGTCCTTGTCCAGCCACTGGAGCCCAGGTGGGATGTCTTGACATGTTTCAAAAAGCACTAGACACCCACGCTTGGGCAACAGAGTGAAACCACCCTGTGTCCCTGGCAGAAGGAGCTGGTCAGCCTTCTGCGCTCCCCAGCCTTGGATGAGCCTCACACACCTAAATCTGAGCATCTTAATCTGTAGCCAAACCCCAGCTTAGACTAGCAAAGTGCCACTGACAACAGGACATTCACTTCGAACTCCTTTCACCTCCAGTGAATGAGGTGCTTCAGAAACACAGTTCCTCTGAGCTCTTCTCCATGTTTCCCTGAGGATAAGCTGAACTTGAACTACATGCAGAAATGCCCATTTTTCTCTGCTGAGGGAGAGGACATGACTAGCCAGGCAAAAAGAAATCCCACTGAAGATGCTCAGATTCTCAGAGATGATCCAATTAGTCAGGACAAACATGAACAGTGGTTGACAAAGTCAACCCACTGCTGCCTGTCAAACCTTCTACCCCTGTGTGTATAGGTTGCTCTTTTTCCCTTTGGTTTCACCAATACCTTTATTTATCTAGACAAATCTCTCCAGTGTTTTGCTGCCAGTTGGAGTGAACACCTTCTAGAGTCACCTTCAGCTGAACCCTCACACCAAGCAACACAGACATCAGCCCAATCAGCTCAGGCCAGGTGGCAATGGGTATTGGGGGCAGAAGGACAAACATGAAAGCAATAAGTTCTCATATCTGTCTGCTGAAAGGAATTATTGCTGACTTGCTTTGGGGCAGTCTTCCTTGTTCTGTGCAACACTCATATGCATACCAGGTCCAAACTTATTCATTCTTCATTAGCTGCAGCAATTAAGATACAGGTTCTTGGAGTGTTTTGTAATGAGAAAATTAGCACAGGACTCCTCGTCATAAGAGCTGTCAGCAATTAAGATACAGGTTCTTGGAGTGTTTTATAATGAGAAAATTAGCACACGACTCCTCGTCATAAGAGCTGTCACGAAGTTTTGACACAGGGAATCAAGCTGGGCTTGTAAGGCCCTACTTAAATGTTTAGGTACAGTATTAATATACACTGGACAGATTGCAAATGGAGCCATTGTTAACGACCTGTGCAGAGCCAGCAGTACCACAGTACAGAGGCAGCAAGTCCAGGGGTTGACTCCTCCACAGCTGCAATTTGCATACGATTTGTGCCTTTAACAGTTATCATTGGCTGCTTGTATAATTGCGGAATAGCTGGTAAAACAGCAATCCCCAAATGCCTTTTATATATGCAGCTATTATGCACTCGATGTTTGATTGTTTGTCTGGGATTAAAAGGAATTTGAAAAAGGCATTATGCACTGACCTACAAGCCTTACATCCACCGATTCTTCACCTTCCCACAGACCCTGGCAACTCAGATGGCCCTGCTTTTGGGGGGTTTTTTGTTTCCCTGTTTTTTTTTTTTCTTCTTTCTTTTTCCCAGATGCCATCACATCAAGTGTCATAAAAGAACATAGTCCAGATGGACGGACTGCAATGTGGGTGGAGAACCGGGTGGACCACCAGGCTCAAAGTTCTAACTGGAGGCCAACTACCTACCAGCGGAGTTCCTCAGGGGTTGGTACCAGGGCAGTATTGTTTAATGCCTTCCTCCATGACCTGGGCAGTGCACTCTCAGCAGGTCTGCAGATGATGCTGACCAAGCAGAGAGGCTATTACACCAAAGGGAGGGACCTTGACAGGCTGGAGAAAAGCTGTGTGAGGCTCAATCCACTTTTGGGTCCCCCAGTACAAGACAGACGTTGACATACAGGAGCAAGTTCAATGGAGGCCGCCAAGACTAAAATGGTAGAGCACAGGACATGCAAGGAAACGCTGAGAGAAATCATAGTCGTCTATGTAGACCTCTGTAAGTCCTTTGACACGGTCCC
>NW_009233709.1:14752-25521 GCF_000690835.1 Fulmarus glacialis | reverse complement strand
AATAAGAATATAAATAATTGTAAAAAATAATTTACCTAGCAATGGAATATATCAAAGACTGAGGATTCCACATTGAAAATTAGGTATAAAGTCTGCTAAGATGATAGAACACCCTCAAAGAAAAGCATTTTTAATAAAAGCAGTTACACATTCATCTACTACAGGCAAAATCCTAAATCCATCATAAATATAGCTGCTATTATTATATGACAGAACAGTGAAAAGCAGATGGACCTTATTGTGATAATGTAGCTGGGCTGAAGGTATTTTTCTGCCTCTCTTCCTGCATTAATAATGACAGGTGGTGTTGGAGATAATTTTAACCAGATTATGATGAGCTGTAGTTCAGATTCAAAGACTTTTTTTCCAGCTTCTCATGCTTGGTATATGACTGAACATACTTTTAAATGCAATTCTTCAAAAACAGCATTTGAAGATTTGTGTGCATGAGAGCTGATGAGGTGCTTGCCTTTTCTGAAAAGAATTCTTTGAAAAACTTAAAAAGGACGTGTTTCAAAAAAACGTTCCTCTGACTTTCATGTGAAGATACCTATTTTGATATGAAAATGCTTGTAAATGGAATTTCCACATAGGAGATTCCCTCCCTCTGAAAAAAGGATCACAAGCTGGATGAAGAACAAAAAAGAATCCTGTGCTTACTTTAGACCTTGCAAGCTAACAAGGTAGTGTATTAATTGCAAACTGATTGTAAGGTAGTGTTTCTTCTTTTCAAGAAGGAAATAAGTATATAAATTTATGTGGTACTTGGTTTACCTCACAGCTCAGTGAGTTACCTTCAAAGCTAGCTTAGCCCTTGAAGAGAATTTCGGTTTCTTAATTCATATTCTTTGAGTTTCACCTTCTGTGCTATGTGTATTTATGCATATGAATGTATGCAGATATGTGCAAATGACTGCATATGTTCAAACTTTCTATAGTTGTTTAACTGTATGTAGTGGGAAAGTATAGTAAAATAGGGCTTAGGCTATAGTTTATAACTTAAGTGGGGGAAGAAATTATTTGTGAAAGGGTTAATACCCATAGCAGCCCTATTCAGCTCAATGAAGATACCTATTATTGAAATATTAAATAGAGAACTTGTGCTTTCTGTCATTTGTTTGTGAAAAGTTTCATTATATGAAAAGCAAAGTCTGTTTTCAAACATATGAAACTGAAGATACAAACAAAACAAAAAAACGCATTGAGTCCAGCCACAGATTTGTTTTAATGACATCTGAATTATCAGGCTGCGATAGTTGCAAAAATGGTAGCTACATGTATTTGATCACTTCAAAAGACTTCATTTGCTTGGGAAAAACAGTATAAAGAACAGTGGTAACTGACCATGTACACCCTCATTGGGTCTGAATAATTACAACTTCTGTGAATGCTTGTTATTCTGTCTGTTGAGGCTAAAATTTGATGCACTTTGATTCTGCCATCTGAACTCCCTCTGCAAAAGTTTATATCATTGCAAACACATTACAGTAATAATATGATGCTGCTGGAGTATGTGTTTGAATTCATTTTTGTCATTAAGGAACTATTCCTGTCCTGAGGGAGAGCTGGTGGCAGATTGCTGGGAGCCCAAGGCTGAGGCTAAGGTCATGGCTCCTTCTTCCTTCTGTTCGTATACCAAGTGACTTTCTTTGCTAACAGTTTTGCCCAGCTGAATCTTCACCCATAGTTGCAGCAAGATTACAATCTGTCTAAAAATGCAGTTTAAGCAAAAACAGGTCACATGAGTAGTAAGTTCTCTTCACCTGGGCTAGGGTTATACATAGCCATGACTTTAGAGAATCCTTAGAGGAGTCATAGTAATATTTGCCCTTCTCAATGTGAGCTCACTGAGACCACTGGAAAATGATTCAGAAAACAAAGACATTTCTCCCAAACCAATTCCCTGTCATAATGAGGATCCACATAAGCTTCAGTTTTCCTTTAAACACCTTGATGCATTTGAGGATTGTTCCAATCAAGTATTTTAACTTGTACTTGGTGTGAAGTGTTTGGTAGGTCCTTGTAACATGCTGTTAAGTCTCACTCACATGCACAGTGCAGTTGCTCTGCACAGTAACCCTTTTCAGACACGGGCTTTGTTAGTTACTGCCCAAAGTAGCAAGATAATTAGCAATACCAGCAGATACCTGCTGCTAAAATTGATAAACTTGCCAGGCTACATGTTAGATTAAAATTTCAGCCTTGAATCTGTGATACTGTTATCTTGGTTCAACCAAATGTAATAAATCCAACTAATTTAACTAAACCAGTAAATGAAGTTGTGCAGCTACTTTTATTGCAGTTTAAATGAAGCATTTTTCAATTTAACATAAATTGGAATCTGTTTAAGCTAAACTGAAATAAACTGCTTTTAAACTGAGTTATACATCCACAATGGAGTTTAACTAATTCACTTTATAAAAAAGCTTAAGTTAATAAACCACAAATCTCTTGTGTGAACAGAACTTCATTCTTCCTGTACAAAACTGCTAAAAGACTGTTAAATAAGGTTTCCTTGCCTTAATAAAAAAGTGTAAAAGGAGTCATATTTGACACATGGTAATCAGATCGCATCTGTACTTAGCTGAAATATACTCAGACAGAAAGTAAAGGTATGAAATAAAAATTTGGCTTGGTTAGAATACAACAGTAAGTGTAAACACTAAAAAAAAGTGTGAGAAAATATAAATAAATGAATCACAACTCTCTGAAAAGCAAGTGCTTGTATCATTAGGGAGAGGTGAGAACAAAATGAACAAAATATCTTGGTTCAGGGGCTGGATTCTTTGCTGTAATGGAGACAGTGGAACTGCAGTGATTTATTTATATTATCTAATGATCTACTTTCTTCAAATATACTACTAAAATGTGATTTCTTTCATACACAAACCTGAATACAGGCCAACAAAGTTTTTAAGAAAAACATTTAAGACAAACAGTTATTAATCTTCAAGCACGTGCTTCAGTTCTATCAAAGTGCTGAGTAAAGAGAGATTTAAGCACATATTTATGGACTTCTTCCATCTGGGACTCTGCAACATCATTAGCTCTAACTATGTAAGTACAGGTTTCCTGTGTTATAGTGGAGTATAACTGAAAAGAGAAATTGCTTTTGACTTCAGAATAACAGAATACCTTGGAAATATTTTTCTTATAGCAGCCTGAGACCTCTAAGTGAACGAGAGGGGTCTGGAGTAGCATAGCTCTGCTGTAAAAAAAGAGCACGTTCTACTTTGTATAGATACCATGGATCATACCTATAGGGAAATTGTATTGACGATCACTTTCATCAGGCTTTGATATTTTTTCTAGATCTGATTTCACTGAACTCTTCCCCAGCAAAGAGCAGCCACATTTATGCTAGGTGGTTCAACAGCACTCTCACATGTGCCAAATACAGCGAGGTGGATCTCCTCACTGTGACACCAGAAAAGGAAAAAGGAACAAGAGATTCTTCACAAAAAATCAGAAACACTTCATGTCTGGAGCTGTGGAGTGGTTCAGGCACCATTTATTCATGACTTAGATTTTTCTTGAATCCTTCACTTGGAGCAGCCCTGCCCTTGATATTGTCTTGCTGAGCTCTTCAGATCTTCTGGAGCTAAAGCACACTGTTTGCACAAGCAAAGTGTGGAGGAGACACCTTCTCACCAACAGGAGAGTCTCCCCTTAAGAGAGGAGCCTGCCCTTGAAGGGGCATGGAGCTGGAGATTGCATCAGGACAATTAAAGGGAGGGCTGTGGCTGTATGTTATGATTGTCCTATAAGACTGTATCAAAAAATAAGGATGAACAAGTCTGAGGCCATAGGTAAGATCACAAAGAAATTTTGGTTGATTAGTCATGAAGAAAAAGGAAAAAGGTCAAGATCTATCTTGAGTAGGTACTGTGTTTCCACAGCAGAAACCTGACATGGAACATCTAACTCTTTTTAAACTGTGTGTTTCATTCAGGATAAAATGTTGCCAGAATTCAGTTATTTAAAAAGAAATAAGCAGCAGCTTGAATGCAGATAAAGGCACCCAACTCAATTAGGAAGGAATTTTTTTTTTTTCCAAATCTGAAAGCAGGCATTATCCTCCTTCGACAGAAAAACACAGCTGTGCAGTGCTGAGATACTAATGCATTCTGCATTCAGCAGATTTTTTAACAGACATTCTTATTTTGGATACAATTCAAACTTTTGGCAGTGTCTTCCAGCTTCTGAGGTCATTTACATCACTTCATTACAATGCACACACATTGTTCATACCTTGTTATATGCTGATTGACTATAAGTAAGTATTTGCATATTATTGCTCCATAGCTTATTGAGAGGCATTTCATTTCAGAATTTTAAATATTTAGTGACCAGGTGTTTAACTGCCAAATACAAATTATCACGTCTGTTTCTTATGAGGAAAAAATCCAACCAATCCAGTAAGACATTCGCAGTACCCAACCAGTGAAGTGTGTAAAAAATGTAGTGAGCTAAATTCTGTTCTCATTTAAAACAGCATAAATGTGCAATTATTCCTCTGAAGCAAAAATACACCACCAGATATATTTGATTTTAATTAAAATCAGAGTGTGGACTCTAGTGTATCAGTATGTTAGTGATATTTTATGTTAAAACACAAATACAATGGATGGAATCACTAGTCATGGGAGGAATAAAGAAAATAAAAGAGAAAACATACTTTAAGCTTTTTGACCATTGTTGTTTTCATCTTTTTCCAATTATTCACATTTCATATTTGTTCTGCTTTGTTTTCAGTGGTTTAAGGTTGGGTATTTTTTTGTTTAATTGACGGCTGACTGTTAGACTCTTTAACATGTAGCTAAATGAAAATAGCTTGATTTTCAAAGTCATAAAGCATCTTCTGCTCTCCTTGATTCAGTAGCTTTCATTATTTGTCTATGGAATGACTATTAAGATGAATGTAATGGGATCATAAAAAAGACAGATGCAGCCCTGGGTTATGTCAGGTAAGGTATTTCCACTAGAAACGGGGAGGTATTGAAGCTATTTTAGAAGGCATGGCTGAATCTTCATACAAAATAGTCCTAGTGTTTGCCTCAAAGAACCAAGTATTCAAAAGCAACAGATGTAAACAGAAGCCATTGGGATGATCAGAGGTTTGGAAAGCTTGCAAGAACTGACTAAAAGAGTTCAACTTATTCAGTTGAATAAAGAAAAAAATGTAGGAAACAGGGCAAGAAGAGTATGTTCTTTTCCTGATAGCTCTTCCTGCCTCTGTGAATTAGTGTATTAGAGACTTCCTGAGCTGTAGAAAGCTGTTCCATACTACCAGCCATCCTTGTCAGTTTATGTGTACTGTGAATAGTATCATAACCTTGTGTCTGAGATAAGTGGCCTAAAGTGTGTACACAGTATTCAAGATTTCCATGCATTATGTATTTGTACAGTGGCGTAATTATGTTTTCCATTTTGTCCTCTTTTGTTTAGTTTCCTACTTTGTTTATTAGAAAATAATTCAAATTTTCTATTTGTCTTTTTATTCTTATTGACGTTTTCAGATCTGTAATCATTCTAAAATCTCTTTCCTGACTGATAATATCTAATTCAGAATCCATCGGTCAATTTATAGAATTAGAGATTTTTTTTTTCCTTGTGTGCTTTTGTCTTGGTTTCGGCTGGGATAGAGTTAATTTTCTTCTAGTAGCTGGTATAGTGCTGTGTTTTGGATTTAGTATGAGAATAATGTTGATAACACACTGATGTTTTAGTTGTTGCTAAGTGGTGTTTACACTAAGTCAAGGACTTTTCAGCTTCTCATGCTCTACTGACTGAGAAGGCTGGAGATACACAAGAAGCTGGGAGGGGGCACAGCCAGGACAGCTGACCCAAACTGGCCAATGGGATATTCCATACCATATGACATCATGCTCCGTATTTAAACTAGGAGAAAGTTGGCCGGGGGGCCACTGCTGAGGGACTGGCTGGACATCGGTCTGTTGGTGGCGAGCAATTGTTTTTCATTTGCATCACTTGTCTCTCTTGGGTTTTATTTCTCTCTCTTTTTGTTATTTTCCTTTTCATTTATTTATTTATTTATTTATTCCAATTATTAAACTGTTCTTATCTCAACCCATAAGTGTTCTCACAACCCGTAAGTGTTCTCTTTTTACTCTTGCGATTCTCTTCCCCATCCCACTGGGAGGGGGAGTTAGTGAGCGGCTGTGTGGCATTTAGTTGCCAGCTGGGGTTAAGCCACGACAGCTTTACTTTGCAGGAGTTGGCACTGGATTTCATTCAGATATTATTTAGCCAGAGAGCTAACTGGTCCTGGTCCTGGTCCTGGTCCTGGTATGCAGGCTACATCTATATTACTAGGCCTAAAAGGATTCAGGCAGGGACTGGATCACTGGCTCAAGTCCATATCCTTGCATTCTTTATCCAGATCTCAGACACACTTTTTGTCCTGTGCCAACCAATCATTGCCTAGACAATTGACAAGCACTGTTTGGGAAAGGGGGCTGTCAAGAGGCTTTTTAAATGCAGCTATAGAGTAGGAAATATGTAGTAAGCAAGTTTAGCAACATGTGTACAAGCTACACACTTTCAGCTGTCCTCTGGGCCAGAGAGCAGGCCCTGATCTTTTTTATTTACGACTATACACATTGTCATAGTAAACAGGACTGGAAGAGACCAAGAAAATCAAGATGAATTTTATACATGAAACTCCTGACAGATACTTGCGTGGCCTAGTCTTAAATGTCCAATGTTTTTACAGTCATTTGAATGAAGCTTCCAGATCATGACTGCATAGCTTAGCTTTACAATTGAAAGAGTTTTTATGATATTGAAGGAAAATCATCATCTTCTTCTACTTACACTTGCTACTTTTGTCCTATTCTCATATAGAGGTAATAGACCAGTTGCTCAGCAGCAATTGTTACCATGTGTCCCCTCAGATTTGCCTTTATGTTGCCGAAAATCTTGAACTGTTTCCTCAGGTTTTCATTACTGCAGCTCTTTATCTCTGCTCTGCTATGGGCATCTCTGCCAGCCCACAACTTTTTTGGGGACTGGTGCCCAGAACAACTGTTTGAAATGCTCCAGTTGAGTCATTGCCAGTGCTGGGATGAGAAAAAGATTGCCTCACATGTCTTACAGAAGATAATGCTCTTTTGCTTCTTAATATGGTCTTTGCTTCTTCTACAGCTGTGTGAGAAAAAATTTCTTTCTATTGGCCTCATGGTTCTGAGACCTCCAGCAAAAGTAACATCTGTTTTCTTTGTTTCCTTTAAATCGCCCAGCCATTTTAAAGAGAAGCATCTTGCTAAAGTCTGGATTTCAAACCAGCTGTTAGATATAATTAACATACAAGTCAATGCTTCCTCTAGTTCTACCTGTCCTTCCTGAGTTAGCTATAACTCTTGGCATTAGTTATTCCAGTCAGTGTCCTGCTGATTCTCAATTATCATTCGTTTCACCATGTAATAAGATTTCCAGTTCACCTGCATGTTTCCTGTACCTCTGACCTCCCCGTACAGATATCCACCAGTGAATTCCTCACTATCCAAGCCTGTGAAGAATAATGTAATCTCACCACAACCACCACCATGACTTTAGCCTTCTGACCAACAGCCAGTGTTTAAAGTTACCTGTAGGCTTTTGTCACCGGCCACCACTACTGGTTTTCATTAAAAGCTGCAAAGTGGTGTGATATTCTCAAGGTGAAGATATTCTTCCTCTTTTTCATGACATGACCTCTCTCCCTCCTTACCAGTTCATTGAACTGTATCCCAGCATCAGAGCAGCCAAAGTATTCTTCTCAACATCATTGCACAATTAAGTATTCATCTCCACATTTCACGTGCTCCTCACTGTGCGTGCCTTCTCTTCTTATTCTTTCCTAGCAAGTAAGGATAGACCAAAATCTCAGAAATTGCAGCCTGTGATGTGAATTAAATCATCAGATCTTCAGGTCCCCATTTGTTAATCTTGGTATAGCCATTTTTAATATGTATAACACAATATACAGAGAATAAATGTAACCTATATGAAGTCAAGTAAATGCACAGGGTTGACAGGAAGCCCACCCAGCCCTCCCCTCCCCCATACGAGAGAGATTGTACCAGTGGTGCTTAGGAAACTGATGTACTTTCCCTAGCCTGAAACTGTTTTTCTTCAGGGATATTCCATTGAAAAAGCCCTTCAGAAGACGTGCAGAGACAAAACACATTTATCCACTGTATTTCTTATGTATAGCTGATTCCTACCAGTCATCTCCAAGATTTCTGGGTGCCAAGACTATCATTTATTTTAAGCAATCTGGACTATCTTAATCAGAGGCCTGTATTTCATTACAGTGTATAGGTATGCCTTCTTTATTCACAGACTTTGAAAGAGAATGACTGATGAATGGAGTTTCTTAATCAAAGGTAATGATTAAAACCAGCTTTTAATAGTCTGGATTATGGACTCATTTCTTTTACTATTTTAACTTAAAGCACTGCAGTCATAAATGTTTCATCAGACAAGTTTAGAGAGTCTTCAAACTAGCAAAGTATTCTGTTAGGTCAGACGACAGCTAAAAGTTTGAAGGATCTCTGGTTGAAGTGCTGAGGGCTGTTTTATGTTCCTTTTGCATCACAATGCCTTATTTTGGGCCCATTTTTCAGCTAAATAAAAAACACATTTTAGTCTGGAAGACTTCTAGACATTTTCTTTTTGTCTGAGTCATTGAGGCAAAGTAGAGAGGAATGAGTTCTTTGTAAAATAAGCAACCCTTCTATGAATTGGTAACCTAATAACTATGACCATTAATGTTCTCCTATATCTTCCAAATATGAGTGAGTAGATATTTTGTTATTATGAAAATAATTTCTCTACGGTGTTTTAATCTTTCTTTTCTTCATGTGATGTTCCACTGTTTGAAAAAATATATATGTTTAAATCTTCATCTGCTGACAAGCAGTGATCTGGTTTGATATACAGGCTCTAGCAAAGACTATTTCTTTAATATATGAATGCCGGTTGTTTCTTGTTGGTTTATTTATAGCTGGGGTTTTTTATTATCAGTATTACGTTTAGAACTTTAAGTGTTCTATGCTTTTACATACCTGCAGTGCCAAAACAGAGGATTTTAATACATTAAATAATTTTTAAAATTTAAAAAGAATCTTAAGTGCTAACATCTTATGCTTTGTTTAACAGAAAAACAAATCTAAAACAGTCGAGCTATAAGCAATTAAAAAATAGATTTTAAGATGAGCTTGATAAAGGATCCCTAAGAAAGGCTATAAAGCCATTGAGCACTAAGCTGCTATAACTTAGTATATTATTTTCAACATTTTCCCTGAGTTTCCTGTAGAAAACAATTGCTTTTATAAATTTTACTTGTCTAATTTTCTTTATTTTTCAAATGCACAGTAATACAATCGAAAAATAAATGTTGCTGGATTCATCTTCACACCTCCTGTTTTCCATACATTTAGAAATTTGTCATGCCTGTATTGTCACACACACCACACAGAGAGAGAGAGAGCAGCTACGCCTCACTGACTGAAGGCAGTTTATTTGAACTTCCATAAAGTTTTCTGCCTCTTCTATGACAAATCATTCAGAACGATCTTTGTTAAAAAGCTGCCCCTTCATGAGAAAGCTTAAAGTAAGTCCTGTACATAGTTTCACTAAAACTTACATCTCACCTTTTAAACTTTAAACTCTAGGGGCCCAGCATTCATTAGCCTCACAGGGGAAAAGGAGGTGCCCTTCTTTTAAACTAAAACTATTAGGATGCAGTATTGTAAATATCGGACTGTCAAAAAAGTGGTTTTTTCCCCACTAAGCCTTTAACTGATCTTGATTAAAATGGTAACTGTTTCTGAAGCCTACCGTATCTTAAATACTGTAAAAGATCCCATGAAACCATCTCCAGGCAGAGTTAAGATAAGTGGGCTCAGAAAGTTGTCCTATGGCAACAGATTATCGTTCTTACATGTTGTGCTTATGAGGGTCCTGCTTGGAGATGTTTTAAGTTTTGAATGCCAGCAACCACTCATGTGCACAGAATATTAGAATATTGCTTTGAAAAACAGAAATAGATTTTCACAAAAAAAACAGAAGCTGTTTTTCTATTTCCCTCTCTGCAAGGCTTATAAATATGTCAGCAGATATGCCTGGGCCTCACTTTAGCTTCTGGTAATTCATTTGCCTTGTTGTGCTATTATTTATGTCTACTTGATTGCCAAAATAAAGAGGATGCCCAAGTTAGGTTATGTTTTATTTTTATTTTATTAACTCCAGCCTTGGTCTCTTGTTCCCTTTTTCTTGCTTAGTGCAATTACAGACATTTCATTTATAAGTACTATCAGCAGTTATGAAAGAGCAATAAAAATGATTGAGGGTCTGGAAGGGACTGATTTATGAGGAAAAGGAGAAGAGCTAAATATGGAGTGCCTGTCTAAATAATGATTCATGAATGACGTGCTAAATATCAGTAAGTGTTTTAAGAGGCTAAATGAGAGAGGAATCAAGTAGGGTGGTTCAAAGAGAGGTAATCAGGAGTGACTGAATGGAAGTAAGTAAAGGGAGGATTTAGGCATATTTTTCTTTATAGCCATATTTTTCTTACAGTAAAACTGCATGCAATAAGAAACAATCTCCCAGGGGTGCTTAAAGCAGTGCTGCAACTTGACTGGATCAAACACACCATCAGGATGCTTTAAGAAACCACTCTTTTTTGAATCAGTAATAGCTACAAGAGTTGCTTTTGTATATATATCTCAAAGTGCTCTGCAGCCAGTACTTAACACCTT
>NW_009233709.1:0-14727 GCF_000690835.1 Fulmarus glacialis | reverse complement strand
GTGTTAGTGAGCAAAATCAGTCTAGACACAGATGTTTACAAATTTTGACATAAATCACTCATGAGTTTCATCTTAAATGCTTTAGTTTGAATCACAAAATTGAAAAGAAAGAAATGCTTCGCCTAGCAGCCTAGTTCCAGTGCTCAGAAAATCTCAGTCCCTGGTTCTGTCCTCTCCTTTATTTATAGATATTTGACACTATGTCTGCTATCTCCTAGAGGAAGGGCAAGTCACCCACATACAGAGCTAACAACTATGAAGTTTTTGAGGTGCATTATTCCTATTTTCAGCTAACTAAGCTATCCTGCTTCCTAGAAAATTCTTCTGCATGAACTGCAGAAAGGCATTGAGAGTGACTCTGTAACATGACAACCCTGGCAGTCCTCTGGAAGTTGGACAATATGTGTCAAGTTTCCCTGAGCAGAGGAGGGAGGGTAATTTCCAAAACCTGGCAAGTGTTTTGATACTGGTCATTCTGGTCATATCACATGGATATTCTGAGATTGTGTAAAAGGAGCCTAGAGAACTAAAACGTTTTATTCATCTCCAGCAACATTTTATTTTCTGTTTTACACATAAAGTTGTATTCACTTTGATCTGTAATTTTTTTTTTCAGTTTGTCAGTTAAGCTTCCAAACCAAAAAAAAAAATCTGACTGACAGCTGCCAATCGTATGCAAAAATGCTGCCATTCCCTTATAAGTCCCAAACATCCTTCTACCTGCAAAGCTGGATGACCTAGAAACATTCACAGCACTAAGATTAGTGAGAGAAAGCCAACCGTCAAATATCTCACAAGAATACCAGTGAGATAAGCAGGAGAGGGGAACTTTGAATCCTGGGAAGTTGCTTTCCTCATTTTAGAAGATCCAGAATGCTCTTATTTTTGCAGTGTGGAATTAGAAAGACAAGGAGTAGTGACTGTGCTTCCCGTACTCTGACATTTTATAACCTTATTTCCCTATTAGAACATCCTGCTGGGTGGAAATGTTCAAAAAATGTAGTTCTGTTTCAGCCCCTTCATAAGATGCACTTCTCAGGAGGTGAGGAAACGGTATAGGATGTCGTGTCTGTAAGAGGACATGGAACAGAATTGCAAAATCACAGAGTGGCTTAGGTTGGAAGGACCTCTGGAGGTCATCTGGTCCACCCCCCCTGCTCAAGCAGGTCCACCTACAGCCAGTTGCCCAGTACGATATCTAGACAGAATATCTCCAGGGATGGAGACTCCACAACCTCTCTGGGCAACCTGTGCCAGTGCTCAGTCACCCTCGCAGTGGAAAAGTGTTTCCTGATGTTCAGAGGAAACCTCCTGTGTTTCAGTTTGTGCCAATTGCCTCTGGTCCTGTCACTGCGCACCACTGAAAAGACCCTGACTCTGTCCTCTTTACACCTTCCCTTCAGGTATTTATATACATTGATTAGATCTCCTTGAGCCTTCTCTTCCCTAGGCTGACCAGTCCCAGCTCTCTCAGCCTCTTCTCATACAACAGATGCTCCAGTCCCTTAATCATCTTTGTGGCCCTTTGTGGCTGGACTCTCTCCAATATGTCCATGTTTACCTTGTACAGGGGAGCGAAGAACTGGACCCAGCACTCCAGGTGTGGGCCTCACCAGTGCTGAGCAGAGGGGACGGATCACCTTCCTCGACCTGCGGGCAGTGCTCTTCCTAACGCAGCCCAGGATACCGTTAGCCACCTTTGCCGTAAGGGCGTACTGCTGGCTCAGTACTGGATGTCTGCCATGATATCCAGGTCCTTTTCTGCAAAGATGCCTTCCAGATGGTCATCCTCCAGCATATATACTGGTGCCTGGACTTATCCTTCCCCAGGTGCAGGACTTCACACTTACTTTGTTGAACTATGAAGAGGTCAGAGTAATGATGCTCAATTTTTAAAGAATGATATATTTTTTTCCTATAATTCCTTTTTACAGACATCCTATTCTCAATTTGCACTTTAAATTTGGTCCTGCACTATTAACAAGGAAGTTCTCTTTTCACAATTGGCCTGCTAACGTATACTCATTCAAATCTTGCCGTGGATCCTGCCAATTTGGGCTGGACGAGACCCAGTCAAGATCTGTGAGCTGGTCACGAATCAATATGTTTGGTGTGATTTTTAGTTTCTTCAGGGAAAGCTGATATCTGAAGGTCTTTTGATTCTTAGCATGTAAGGACTATTAACTTTCTCTATGGGTGCTAATTTCATGTCTTGCAAAAAAGACTCTCCATTAGCTTTCATATATTTTTCCTTTTACATCATACTTCGTGCAAGAACTAGAGGAATTGTTATTACCATAATAAATTATCTCTAACAGTATCAATGAAACAACTTTGAGGAGAAGAATGGCTTTTTTTATCATCCAATCCTGAATCCTAAAAGGTATTTTGGACTTGCATTGGTTTATGTACCAATGTTAATTACAGAACCAAGTAATATATTAATATTTTCTTTCTAAAATACAGCAGTAGGTGTAGAGGTTGCACCATATATCATCTGTGTTCATAGATAAGTATGACTAATGCAGTGTACATCAAAAAGAAATCTATCCTGAGGTACTATGCATGAGTCATAGAAGCCATAGTATTATATTTAGAATAATAATCAGACAAGAAATAACAGACTCCTAAAATTTAATGAGGTCATTTAGTTAAAAAGTGTATTCCCAGTTTGTGTCAAGCTAAAGGCCAGTGTTATATGTGCTTGGTTGTTTTTCTTTCTTTCTTTTAAATTCTTTTAAACAACCACGTGCAATGGAGCTATAAATTACTATAACATTAGTCCATAATGTTAACGAGGTAATATGAGGTGTCTGTAGTTTTATTTCATAATCATATTGCCTGCATATTATAGGAATCATGGTGAAAATAAACATCTTTAATATAGACTGCCTTACAGGTGAGTAATCCTGCTTGTATCACTGTAGATAGAGGCAACCTAAAAAAAAAAAAAAAATGCTTCAAAGCTGGCCAAGCCCAGATATGCAAATACAAACAGGTAGGAGATTTACCTTTTAAAAAGGTCAGGAGTCAGCAGAGGTGCATTTCTCCTTCTTTCTGCTTGGAAGACAAATAATAATGGGTTAAACACCACAGGAACTGCTGTCATGGATTCCTCTCAAATGACAGTCTTGTCCAGTTTCTGAGCTACTCCTGGAAAAGGGAATACAAGTTCTAGTAACTCAAGTAAAAGAGCAGGTTACAAATATAATTCCTGTTCTTCGGGGGTTTAAGGGGTGTTTTTTTCCCTTTTCCTTCTGGACTAGATAGCTTCTGAAGAAACGGTGTCTTGAATTAGTTGCTTCTTCTGTCCCCTATATATATCTGAAAAAAATACCTCTCTTTTTTTTTCTTTTTTTTTTTTTCCAAAAAAGTACAAGAGAAAAGTGGTGGACTGCCAGGAAATGAGTATAATTTTTTACTATAAACTGTAGTGACATGTTCTTTCAGCTTGGTTTGTACCTATCTCTAATGTGCAGGAAAAGCAAATACTGCAAAATCCTGGTATTTTGAACTATTAGTGAAATTTTATATGGAGAGGAGATCTAGGTTTATTCAAGAACATGCTTGCTGAACCACAAATAATCCACTATAAAAGAAAAGGCTCTCTAAATGTTAATATCATCATTCTTTTATATATTCCATAAACTTGAGGACTGTCAGGCTACAGGGCACCATTTAGGATTATTCAAGAGATAGTCTCTTGCCATAGGAAGATAGAGATATTTCAGCACAGGATTTGAAATAATAATGGGGAATATTTTTTCACTTGTCCATGTCTATTTGCTTTTTGTTTTTCTGAGATCTCTTTCATCTGTTATTAGCATACACACAGGGCAACATAAATTAATTATCCTAACATTTCAGTTGCAAATTATATTCTTTACTGCTCCAGTCCTGGAGCTAGCTGCTTGTCCTGAGTTAGTTGACATTGTTGGCTATTATCTAACACTGCAGAATTGGACAAATTGCTTTAAAAACAAACAAGCAAGCTAAGCAAAACAAACAAACAACCCACAGGAAAAAGGAGGGAGAGGGTTTTTTTCTAGAAAGGTTTTCTATTTAGGCCATTAATTACCTCCTAAAATAAATCTTAAAAAGTCACCTTCATGATGTGGTGTTTGCTATCCTTGACATTGGACATGCAAAACCAAGAGATTAATATGAATATTTTTGTTTAGGATGCTCTGCACTTTGCACATATACTAGATACGCAGAACCTGATTTTCTCATGCAGCAGAAAATGAAATGCATTAACATTTAGGGAAGTACTTTGTTGATATTTATCTTATTGAAGAAGAGGACTTCGGACTGATGCCAGCATGTTTGGTAATTAATTGTGGTGGTCAAAAACCATGATGCTGTCAAAGACTCTCAACTTCTATATAATGCTGGTGTGTTTTTATCCCCCACAGAGATAATGATTGGGTTGCTAGGAAACTTACTTGAGTTTAACAAAGAGTAATGTAGGCATCTCAGCTATGGGAATGATGCATGAGCCAAAAGCTGTGTTACTTAAGGAGCTACTTACCCTAAAATGCCTTTATTTTTGATTTACAATGGGTGGACAGGTGCACCTGTCTCTTCACAGAAATATTTTAATGTATTCGGACTTGTTAGAGTGTATAAATGTACCTTAATCTAACTCCAAGGTGCAGACTTCGCTGAGACTTGATGGGATCATTTCATTACCAGAAACACACAAGTGTTCATACTGTAAGTATCAGTGAAAGAACAAAGAGACCCTACCTGTCTTGCCTAAGTCTGTCTCTAACAAAATAATTCTGCAAATCTAACACCATGTAAGCAGAAAGGGGGAGGGAGAGAGACTTATTCTTTGTTTTTGTCTTTTAAGGAAGAGAGCCTTAGTTCTGATTCTCTTTGCCTTAGCCCTGAAGACTAGGCTGTCTCTGTGTGTTGTTTGGTGCTGTCACTTCACCTATGCAGTCTTTACCCTACAGCTAAAGAGGCAGCTTCAAAACTGTACCTTCCCCATTCTGAAATACAGTAAACCACAAGATCATTCAGACAACTCCAGGGGCAAGAGCCTCACCGAGATGTTGGGGTCTCCTAGATGCTGCCCCCATGTCAGCACCACCCTTACACAGGGTTTAGAAAAGGTTTCTACTCAAGGATGAACCTATATGAAGGCAGTGAAGACACTGATATACCTCTCTTCTTACTCTAGGGGCATTTCTCACCAGGCCACAGCTTTACTCTGTTTCATTCCTGTTACATGCAACTTTAGGCAGACACAGTCAAGATGATATTCTGACTTTGTAAATTTTTTGTTAAAAAATCTATAGAAACATTCTGTGTCTTGGTTGAATGCTATTGGTTTTATCTTTTTGAATTAAATTAAAATTTTCTGTGAGCTTTCTCTTCTTGGAGTAACCATGGCAGCATAATTACCGTACCTGCTATTTCCTTCTTTCCCCTGTTATCAATATTTTTTCTAGGGGGTCGTAAGTATATACAAAAATAAAACCCCACTTTAAAATAACATCAGGATGCTTTGCTGACATTTCTACCCTCCCAGTTTTATGATCACTGAAAGTAGATTTGCTTTTGGCAATGGGAGTATGATAGCTATCACTTGCACTGTGCAGGCCACTTTAGCATTGTTGAGATCATAGAAATAGCATCAAAAACTGATGTCTGATGCTCTTCAGTAGAACAATTTATTTCTATTTCTTGCTGTCAAAATAATAATGATATAAGTTTAAAATAACAAGTCAAAGAGAAAATGAAAACAGACCTTACGGGCTTCAGCCTATTTACCAGATTCCTCACAGTCAGCATCTGAAATCATAGACATTCAGGATATTGAATATGGGTTCCAAGTGTGCTGGTGAATATAATTTTTTAGTTTTAAGTATCATTTCAGAGGGAAAATTATTTCTTTAAACTTCAGCCAAAAGTACTTACTTTACTTATCAAACTGATTTTCCTAGAGACTTTGGAAATGCCTCTGTGGAACTCGTATCACAAGCTGCTTTCTCGTTTTTTTGGGTAAACTTATGTTTTGGTCAGGAATAGCTCCTTATAGAAGAAATATTTATATAGCCAACAAGATTAATCTCTAACAGAGTGGTAGGGGAGAAGTATCCCAGTCCTCGGGCGTCCCAGAAGAGGTAAATATAAGATTTAGAGAGATTGTAATCTATATTAAAAAAAAAATCTCATAAATTAAAACTATGAAAGTAATGAGAACAGCATTTTTATTGTTATGAAAGCAATTGCAGAACTGAGATTTGATCAAGAAAATGAATGCAGCTATCCTGACTATAAGAGAAGAATCTGAAAAGATTAGAGAGGGGAGACTTGTGAAATATTGAGGGATCAAATATGGTAAAATCAGAAAGGTCCTCTGAATGATAAGCAATTTATATCACACCACCTGCCTGTATATAATGTAGGCTATGCTATTATTTAGATTTTATGGTGTAGGAATGTAACTGTTCTAAATGTAAAAGCAAAAATCAATATTGTAAATGCGATTGTTGTTCACGGATTATCACAAAAATGAATTTGTGAATTTGTCCAATTCTGCATGACTGAGTTTGAAAGAACGAGAAAGAATCAAGGGATTCTGGTTTTGAAGAGATCTGAACTAAGAAATGCTGGTCCTTCATGAGACTGAAAAAATTTCTGTTGAATTCAAAAAGCCCAGAAAATTGGTTTCTTCGGATTCTTCAAGATAAATGTGCCACTGACTGAAATTTTGTCTAGTGATGAGCAGAAAATTGATGAGTCTGATGATCCTGCGAAAGAGACATTTTTATTTCATCGTCTTCATTGAAACATAGTCACAATGTTAATTGATATTTCTTCTCCAGAGCTTTCAGCAACATTTTAACATCTGCTATATTCAGGAGTAGTTTTTATTCATTTCCGGCATCCAAAACACTGCAGAGATCAATCTGTGCTGTATGACATAAAAACAACTAAAAGGCAAAAGCTTCAGCTTGATCAAAAAGTTAAAGTTTCCCTTTATAGTAATAAAATTGCCTTCAATTGAACAAAATCAGCATTAAAAATAGTGAATGGAAGGCTTACATTCACAGATTTGCTAACAAATTTGGCAAGCAGAAAAAACACAGGTAGTGATAAAGGAAGAATTCTAAGGCTTAGGTCTTGTGAAGGCTGTGACCATCTAAAACATGTATTGAGCAACAGAAATACAAACTGTGACTTAAAAAAAAGAAAAAAAAATTATTCAGGTTCATCTGACCATGAAGGCATCATCAGACTTAAAATTTCTTTAGTGTCCAATGACCCTGCACGTGTCCAGAACTGCCGTCATTTGAGGATCCTGTTTTCCACTTAAAATCTATTATTTGCATGCCTGTATTGTCTAAAGGGCCTAATCTCCAACCTAACATAAACTGAATTTTTGTGGTGGTCTAGTGGCTAGATTTCTTGTATAGGAAGCAGGTCATCTGGATTCAGTTCTTTCCTTCCCATAACAGCACTCAAAACAAAAAAAAAAGTCTCCTAATTCCTAGAAAGATGTCTTAGTCAACAAGCTATGCAGAAATACTTCAGAGTAAAAAACTCTCCACCATTTTGAAACAGAGACTCTGCAGTGAGGAACTCAAGAGAGGGAATGTATAGAGGAGGGAGCATGAGTCTACAGCCTTGTGATTGGTGCATTCATTTTATGAGAAAAATATACTAGTTCTGTTCTGTTTGTGCCTTTTTTATTTCAAAGTCACTGGCTAAAATATTGAATAACATCTCTTAGAGAACAGATCCAAACCTGATCTCTTCTCTCCTGATGAGCATCTTATTACTGTACTTCCTAAAGCCCTGTGGATCCCAATTCTTTCCTGCAGCGATACAACTTCAGAAAGATAGCGTGAATGTATCTCTAGCCTGAACATAAGCATAACACCTGGTGCTTTTTCTGGAAATGCAAATTTTATCTTGGAGTCCCTCTCACTTTTACGTTCAAGACCTGACAGAGGGGGTTGGATACCAAATAGAAAGAAATTACTTAACATAGGAGTGAATATAAGATTGATATAAGGCATTTTTTATTTAAGGCCTTTTTTTATATGGCCTAACATCTCTTGTTAGCTTGTTCACTGAGTGAGATTTTTAGGTTACAGTTCTAGCGCTTAGCCCAATAAGTCCAAATTTCATTGGGGATCAACATGCTTAAAATTTAAAAGTTCCAACACCCAACTTGTAGTCACTTAACTTGTTCATTAGAGCTATCACTACATACCTCAACAACTATAGTAATGCCAGATGGTTAATCAGGAATGAGATCAGGTCTAAAAACCCATACTGTCATCCATACAGTTAACTGTTCTCACTACTAAAATACCCCGTGCAGAACTCTGTGCCAGATTGCTAAGGATACAGTTTGTAAACCCAGTGGTTGCAAAACAAGCTTAGTGCTAATTTGGCACTACCACTCCATTAGCCACAAGTGCAGCCCAGTAGGAGAGATTTTCAGAGCAAAGCTGTTGGAGCTGAGGACCTGACTTGCACACTATGGAGTGTTCAGGGTCAGATCCTGTGGATTTAATGCCTGCAACAGTGGGAAGTCATTGGGAGGTTCCTACAGTACATCTGGTTTATTTTGCCCAAAAGGAGGATTTCTGGGACTGCTCTGCAGTATGAACCGAGGCACAGCAAGTGAGGTGATCTGCAGTTGTGTCCCAAACTGAACCACTAAATTAGTCTCACCCTTGTGATGTGAAAAACCTGGAAAATTGGGGGATTTCAAATCAGGGTCTAAAAGGAGTCTTAGATCTTGAAGTTCCCAAAGAGCTTTATAAGTATCAGCAGAGTATTCTTGTTCAAATCGTTCACATTAGGATTATTCAGATCAATATGAACCTTTATAAATGTTGAGCCTTTATGAAGGAATAGATTTTGAAAGGGCAAATAACTTCGGCAAGAGAATGTCAGGGTCTCAGAATAGACTCAAAAAGCTGGCTTCCCTTCACAATGAAACTAGATTACTTAATGCTGTGTGTTATTTGCAGAATGGTGAGGTTTTCATTTACAACATGAATTTATTTTTGGTTTTGGAATAAATATGCTTGTGGAGTAAATTTAGGATTTTCAGTTCTACAGGATTTCAGTAAGATAGTAATTTTTAGAAATGATTGATTTGCAGGGAAATCTTGCAGCCAATGAAAAATTCTCTCTCTGTTCGGCTGCCGTAATTCATTCCTCTCTTGCAGAAGAGCAGTAACTCATTCCTCCATGTGAATGGAGGTCCTTCTGTTCTGAAGGACAGATTGTTCCTCTTCCTCTGATGCAACAGACACAGACAGTGCCTCACAGCTGAGGGGCTGGGGTCACTTCACTATACTTAAATCACTTGTGTTAGCTTTACAGCTTTTGTTTTACTTCATCCGCTTCCTTTTACTTCCTTCTTCTACATCACTCATCCTGGGAAGTGGAGGACAAGATCTCCCTGCTTTACAGAGGCAAGAGTCCCTCTATAAGAGGCAAAGAAAGATTTTAGAGCTATAGATGGGAAAGGGGGGAAAGGCTGGAAGGTAGTAAGCAGGGACATCTGTGTGTAAGAATGAGCTTAACTGTGGGAGAATCGAACTTCAACATGATATTATTGGAAGGCTAACTGCAGAATGAAGGTGTTTCTTAAAATGTACCTGGTATGGAAGTGTAGCATTTGAAAAGAAAAACTGTTTCAGAAACAGAAAAGGAAATGCTTTGGAGGAGATGGAAGTGATAAAGAGGGTAAAATGCTGAAAGTTTTTTGGAAAGGAGGTAATCGAGTCAAAATACAGATGGTGGTATCTGAATAGGAGAAAATACCACAACACCTTTACATCTCTTCTGAGGAAAAATGCATCAGTAACTCCCTGGCAGTAACATTTATAAAGGGTGGGCCATATACTCGTGGATATGCTTGTATTTAAGAATTTTTTATATGGCTAAAAGTACCCTTCTTCTCCAAGTTTGTCCTTTATACTGAAAGAAAAAAAAAAGCTTTTATAATTAAAAGGCCTAAACCAGAAAATAGCAAACTGTGGAGGATAAATTTTACCTGAACTACTACCTTAACACTTGAAGAAAAGCTGAGTGTCTTTCAAAAGCTTTGGTTGCCCTCAAGCCTTGATATAGTACTGTGGTCTGATACTTAGAAGTCACTCGTAATTTTTATGGAAAATCTGTATATGCTAGAATGAGAAGCACTCATTGCAGTCCCATCAAGGTGTTTGCATTTTTAATACAAAGAGTAATGTTGTAACTGAAAAGTGGATTTGTTTTTTTTTCTCTACTGTTTTTTATATATTATGCAAACCATAACCTACGGCAGATCATTGCTGATATAATTGGCACAGGATTTAGAAAGGGCCTTCCCTGTTTTCTATTCCTGAAGATCCAGACTTTGATTTCTAACAAATTAAAAACTAGAAATATTTATTTGAGATAACTTTATGTTAAAATTGTTTTCAGAACTAAATGAATCTAACTTTAGTATTGAGATTATAACCGAGCAATTTGGTTTTTCTCATTAATTCATATAAATTTGTTGAAAATTTGCACTTTCATGGTCCAGACATATTCAAAGAGTTGGGTCAAAATTAACAAATGGTTTTCATCAAGAAAAGGGAAAATGCATTTTGTAGTAACATTGTTTAGGTAATTGTTATGACTTTTCTCTTTGAAAAAAAGAGATTTTTTTCTTTAAGAAATTCTAGAGTATCTTTTCAGAAGATCTAAGCAACCTTTCAATATGAAACAAATGCTTTTGATTTAAATCATATTAAAAAGTATAATGATAATTAGGGTTTGATTGTTAATTCCATTTTTGGTGACAAAAATCGAAGAAATTACTTTTGTACAAGTTGAACCATATTTGCACACTTTGTTGATGTTATTGTTTGGCCACTGATTGGAGAAGTACTTTTCAATTTGTTTTTGCAACTGAAACCCATGTATAAAACATACCTCTTTATTTTTATTATTTCTGTGACCAAATAATAGATACAATTGTTTCACTGAAAAAAATGTTTCTTTTTCAGAGTGCAATTACTTCAAGGTATCATTTTTGCACTTTGCATATGTAATAGGAACGACTAATACCATTCCTTGCTTTCAAACACTTCATATGTGCTTGACATGGAGAAAATGTCATTCATTACGTGGCTGCTAACACAGTTTCTGTTCATTGACCCCAATTATACAAGCTATCACTGCTCAGGCTTAAGAAGGCACTTAGGTGCACACTTGAGTTCCATTAATGGGACTTGCTGAATGGGGAAAGGCAGACACAGGCTTGTGTGCTTTGCTGAATAGAGGCCATCTTAGGCACTAGCCCTGCCAGCATTGACATCTCGTGGTACAAGAGTAATCTCATTGATTCCAGCAGGGCAGCTCACACAAATAAAAGGCCAAAATTAACACACATTTGAATATTGGAAGCATCAGAAGGTACACTGCCTGTGTAGTTAACTGCAGATAACTGCAAGCTAGCCTCATCCACAATGCAAACTGGCCACATAGATACCAGCTCAAATCCTACAGCTGTTATGGTAAGTCTGGGAGGATACTGCTAGACTATTTCTTGAGCAGCCACTGCCTCTGCTACTCTGGGCCATCGTACACCGTTGCACAACAGAGATGCACATCAGGGGTTCGGTTCTGGGATATAGGAGAAGCCCTGGCAACAGAAGAGCCCATGCCTCTGCATTAAGCACACCTATATCCCAGTCATAGTCTATGAAGAAAATAGAGTGGCTAAAAACATTATTCACAATTGCACGGTTCATGTGGAACTGTAGGAGGTAGGACATTGGAAACAGCTCTCACATTGGACAGCATTTCCCCAGTAAGAGATTCCTCATGAAGCACTCACTGATATTAGGGGCCAAGGCCACATAGGTGCTTTCTCATGAAAGGGAGAAATGGTGATGGTGGCCAGGGGGGAACAAGGAAATTTAAAAAAATTTATTTAAAAAGTATTTTTTCTGCAATATACATGCATTCCAGAGAAGAAGGGAAGCTAAGCGTAAACATCTGTAGTTAATGTTAATCATTATTTGTGTCTGCACAGAGCACACAGTTTTCAGATGGGCAAAAAATCTGTAGGGAGACAGTATCTGTAAATCTGCATCAAATCATAAGCCAGATTTACAGTTTGTCATTCACTTCACTTTGCTTATTCCATGCTCTTATTGCTGAAGCGGTTTTTACTTTCACATGGCAGTCCATTGAATTTAACACAAATGTCTAACTCCTGTCGTTCTTGACAGACTTACCCATCCTTATAGATGAGATTATGCAAAACAGCCTTTCTCTCCCTTATGTTACCATGAAAGCAATGCACTGATGCTTCAGGTGCAGAACTTGTGGCTAAAAATATAACCTGCCAACAAGGAAACAAATGTATAAATTGCCTTTGGCCAGCCATCATATTTAATTGTTTTCCTAAACTGTATTACCTCCTAGGCACATGCTACAACACTCTTGTATCAGAACAGATAATACAGCATCATGATTTTTCAGGGGGAAGAAAGGGATTTTAATGAAAATGCCACGTTTAATAAGAAAACTCAATAATATTCGGTCTTGCTTGTTCCAGCTGAGATACTAATGTCTCGCACTTCTTTCTGGAATTCAACAACTGAGAAGGAAAAAGGTAGAGATGGAGAGTTACAAAATACTTGTCTGTGCTAAGCATATAAGGTCACTGGAAATGTTGGTGGAGCTGATCTAACAGCATTTTCTCTTTAAAGATTTTTTGCACTATTTTTCAAGTTAGCTAGAAGGGAACCCCTCATCTGCCTAAAGGCTAAAAATGATGATGCAGTTTTACTGCAAGGCAGAAGCTGTATCACATCGAGTCCAAGAAAATTCTGAAACAATTTGGAGTGCAACATCTTTGTACTACCACTACCTTGTACGCAGGGACAATGAATGCAACTGCTCTTCAAAGTCATGGACAGGAATTGGGAAAGACCTGGTAATCAGATATTGAAACAAGCAGGTTTTGCATTCACCAGCTGTTTTCTGCTTTAAGATGCTCCATTTGACCTAAAAAGCCCTGTATAAAGACCTGCTGACTAGGGACCCGTTCTGTGGAGTTATGTGCTTAATGTAACAAACATGAGCAGACCCATTCACTTTCATGAGACTGTCCTATTTACAAAATTAAGAATGAGTGCTTATAGACCCCAGGAGATGAAGTCCATTATTGTCATATATAATTGTGATCAACAGAGATATACCCATTAGAGACTCAGGTGTGAATTAGGAGAGCCTCTGCTGAGGAGGTATTTGAGAGGAACTGACTCCTTTTCACTACTTGCCCCTCACTCCGCAGTTGCTGAAGTAAGATTGCTGCATATGCAAAACCCCACACATCAGAAAGAAACTGTGGGCAGCAGCTGAAAGGTACTTTGATAGAAATTTTAGGATGTAAGGCTTCCTAAATTTCCTTATTTTTCCACTGAAGTCATGGTATTTTTGGTGTCTGCATTTTTTTAAATGACTGTTTCACAATACTTGGGAAGACCAATGTTTTGCTTTTTCTTTTTTTTTCCCCTTTTAATTCTTATTGTGGGATATATTTTAATGCTTAAATTAATAAAAGAAAAAAGAATAAAGAAGAAAGAAATCTTGACTGAAACTGGGTAAATCCTTTCATCTCAACACTTTTTTCCTTTTTGAGCAAGAGACAATTTTTACAACACTACTGTTTTTCATATATCACTTTGTTTACAAAAATGTGTCAGTTTAAAAATAACAAGTCTGAACATTTTACAGTGGCCAGTTTTATACTTTCAAAAGGAAAATCTCCAGCTTTTTCTTTTGAAATATTTTTTCATATTATACCCTTCAATTCTAAAAGTAAAAATTAAACAAAAATATAAAAAGCCTGGATATTTTAAGTTATTTTATAATCCATAGTAGTGTGTTTCTTCTAACCTGGGCAAGAAAAAGCTTTTAAAAACCAATATAGTAGCAAGTAAAAAAAAAAAAAAAATTCTGTGGGAATGTAGGTTTGTAATTCAGGGCTGAACATTAAGCATCACAGTTTATTCAAGCTGAAGTGTACAGAATTTAGGTAAATGCCCAATGGACCATGCTTTATTCATTTTAAAAAGTCAGCTGCTGAAAAAGTATATTTGGGTAATGATGATAGTCCTTATCTTTTACAAATAGTATAATAATTACAGCATTTTCCCAGTTGATGTAAAATCTGAGTTATAGGTCTCTACATCAAATTTCAGGGTTTCAAATCCTGATCTGCTGCTTCCATGGAAAATTTCTCTAGTAAGTGGGGCACAGAACAGCTGGGAAAAAAGTGGGAAAACCAAAGCTGTGCACAGTGCAGCGAAGTATACAAGATTTATGAGGCCAAAAAGAGAACACAAAAGCATCTAATTCCTTAGTCAAAAGGTTAGCTTACTCCCCTTGAGGGGGGAAGACCCAGTTCAAGTCATTGTCCCCAGGCTGCTTTATGTATTATTCACTAGAGAATTACTGCATGGAAAACAAAAATAAATCACTGCAAGATAAATAAGCTACTTTAAAACAAAAAATTGTTATTTTCAGTAATTTTTTTTCTTTTTTAAGGAAGAAAGAGTATTTGACTGTTCATTAGATTGGCATTGCAGGATGGCATGACATCAATGTTAATGTTGCACTTGATCTCCACTCATACTCTATTTCAAAGATAGTTATCCTTTGGATAAGCATATGTCGTGGCTTAACCCAGCAGGCAGCCAA
>NW_009233708.1:0-12083 GCF_000690835.1 Fulmarus glacialis | reverse complement strand
TGTCCTGGGCTGCATCAAAGAAGCATGGTTGGCAGGCTGAGGGAGGCGATTCTGCCCCTCTACCCTGCTCTGGTGTGACCCCACCTAGAGAACTGCGTCCTGCTCTGGGGTCCTCAGCATAAGAAAGACATGGACCTGTTGGAGCAGGTCCAGAGGAGGGCCATGAAAATGATCAGGGCAATGGAATGCCTCTCCTATGAAGAAAGGCTGAGAGAGTTGGGGTTATTCAGCCTGGAGAAGAGAAGGCTCCAGGGAGACCTTATTGCAGCCCTTCAGTACTTAAAGGGAGCTTATAAGAAAGACAGGGACAAACTTTTTAGCAGGGCCTGTTGTAACAGGACAATGGGTAATGGTTCTAAACTAAAACAGGATAGATTTAGACTAGATATAAGGAAGAAATTTTTCACAGTGAGGGTGGTGAACCACAGGAACAGGTTGCCCGGGGAAGTGGTAGATGTCCCATCCCTGGAAACATTCAAGGTCAGGCTGGATGGGGCTCTGAGCAACCTGATCTAGTTGAAGATGTCCCTGCCCATGGCAGGGGGGTTGGACTAGATGGCCTTTAAAGGTCCTTTCCAATCCAAACTATTCTATGATTCTATGATTTTATGATTTATCTTCTACCAATGGAACATTCTTATGTTGTACATTTATTACGTATTCTGAACAGCTGAAGCAATGTTACTGCTTGGAAAGTGTTACTAAAAAGTCACTAAATAACTAATATTTTATTCCTGTCTTCCTATTCTCAAAATATCTTGTGCCTGGAGTGAAGAATTATACAGATTCTTCACCTAGTATCAGACTTAGTCGCCTTTCACAAAAATGAAACTCTGTGCCTAAAAATAATTGAAAAGACTAATAAAACCTTTCCTGGAGGCAAGATAATGGAAGCTATATCACAGCCCTATGTGGAAATAATGTATGTATATATAATAACTCTATCAGAGATAAATATATGCAGATGAACATTATTTTTCTATATTAACATTTCATGCAATGGACAACTGTGTTCTTAAGCAGTTAAGTGTATGAACAGGAGATTGGGGTTGACCTGATCCAAGGCTTTGAATGTAAGGTCAGAAAACAGCAGAAGTAATGACAGCATATCTGATCTTGCCATTAGACTAGCTAAGCCTCCTCCGTCAATAAGCTTCCTTTTCCTAGAACTGCATAACATTTTATTTGTAGATTGAATCAACATCCCCACTCTCTGTTATCACATAAGAAATACCTAACACGATGTAATATTTGCATGTACTGCTCCTGTGGTAATTTTTTTTCGTTTCTGAATAAATTAAAACATTTAACATCCATTATCAAAATATACCCATTATACTGTCCCATAACAATGTCATTGCAGATTAAAACGGTACAGATGATCAGTACATTTTTTGCAAACCCTAATCATAAAATACTGTATCCTCATACAAATTACCATATTGTTCATATCAGATAATATTTGGAATTCCAGTTCCATGCACAGAAACGTGAGAGTTTATATCATAACTTGCATGCATGACATTAATGTAAGAGGAATGGTGTGTTTGACATTAATGTAAGGAAAGAGAACATCATATTGCTTGAGAAAGGCCAGAAAAGAAGATTTCTGAGGCATGGCAGGGTCAAATTAAAGAGGCTGGGAATCAACAGTGTTGCTTATTTCAGGCTCTCTGCTCTGAAGCAGTCTTCCAAGTTGATGCTGCAAGGTAGTTTCCACTTGTTTTGAGCACTTGTACAATGATAAAAGCTATAAATATATTTACAGCTTTAGATTATACAAAAACTGAGGTTCTGTTCTCCTCAAGTGGCCCAGAGGTCTATGGCATTATGCATATCTATGCATATCTTAATCCTGAAGTAGGAGGGAATATGCTGCTTCTGCAACACAATGCTTAATAAGAATCTCAGAGTGCTTTACAAACATTAACTAATTAATCTTCCCCGTTGTTCAGCAAGCAGTTACTATTAATGTAATCATAAGTAAACTGAGACACAGCAAGATGAAGGCCAAAATTTTGCAATGGGCTAAGAGAAAGGAGAGAAATTTCCATCGGTCTCTTTAAAAGATGAGTCAAAGAGCTTGCAGAAACTCTCCTAACCATGTGACGAAGAACATTCTCATCTTACAAGAGGTAATGCTGTAAGATCCACGAAACTAGCCTGGCTTGATGGCAGAAGAAATATAAAAATTGAAACAAATTATTTACCAGCCTCAAAATTTTGCATAATTTTGTGGGCATTTTGGAAGACTTTCCCAAACGTGGTAATCTCTTGACGGCATAATAATGAACCCCACAAAAAAGAACTTCTCACTTCTACAAGTAAAATGCACTTCTTTATTTGTGGTTTTAGTTAAATTGAATATATTTCCCCACAATATAATAAGTAAATTCAATTATTAAGCAAAGCATGTGTATAATTTCTTATTGAAACAGGTGAAAATAGTGTAGAATTGAGCTGCACAAATTACAGGATTTGGCATTTGACTAATTAATCTTTTTTAAATCAGAAGTGGTTTGTTTTATCCATTTGCTAGTACATTTTTAAATCTTTGGCCACTTAGTGCTTTTATTCTGGTAATTTCCACCAGAAAAATTCATACAGGCCATGTTCAGAAAACTTGGAAAGTTCACTGCCATTCCTCTGCTGGTCTCCACATGAAAACCAAGATACAATGCTACTGTGAAACATGCTAGCCTCTGCCAGTCCATCTATTTTCAGCATGGGAACTAACATATTGAATCTCTCCATTGCCGAGATGAGATAACATAGCATTTAGAGTGAGATCACTGTGTCACAATTTCATTCTGCATATGAACGATGTGTTCACAGAAGACCAGAGTGCAGATTCAGCAACAGTTTTAATTCAAATTACTTTCTAATCATGAAAACTTTACAAAATTTTATACTATTTCCTACTGTACCACCTCTTTTAGCTTTTTACTATATGAAAAAAAAGATTAATGTTATGATCCAGGACTAGGGAGTAAATGGACTAAATAACCAAACGAAAGGACATTAGCATTTTATTCCGTAACTATCTCTCTCTCAATACCCAAATTTCACAATAGAATTATAGTTGTGGAATTTGGGGGAGAAGGTGGAGTTAAGAATTGGGTAAGGAAGAAACAATAGAGCACAGATCTTTTGGTTTTAAATTAAACTATTTAGAAGGAAGGAAAATGTTGGCTTTTATCTTAACAGTCAGCTTGAAGGAGCAACTCTGTGATCTCACAACAAAAAGAAACCAACATGTTTAAGCACTTTATTTTTCCTGAACCAGAGCTATTTTCCCTCATATCCCAATGTTTATGTCTCTCTTGGTGTATGACTGCTTCTTTCTCCCTCTGGAGCATTACCAGAATTCATCCTTGCCTTGATCCTGCCTAAACTGATAGTTTATTCATTCCTTAATAGTTTCAACTATTTCCTTCTTCCTACTGGATCTCTATTTTCTGAAATGAACCATGAGTAAAAAATTCCTTTTTTTCCCCTTCGGAAGAACAAACAAACAAGCAAACAAAAAGCTAAATAAGTAAGAGGGTGGGGTTTTTTTTGCTCAACCTTCCCTCAACAGAGCTGCAGACTATCTGTGTAACCAACACAAGTAGCCATAGCTTCCCTGTATTCACCCTTCTTTTCTTACTGTCCGTTCAAGTCCCCAGCCTGGGCTGCTGCAGAATTAGCAACTTTCCAATTCCATTTTTCTACATGAAAATGAAGAATATTAAGGGGCTTCTCCGTTGCCTATCAAGTTAAGTGCAAAGACCTACGTTGTTCTGCTTTTAAAGGCTTTCATGACTGATGATGAACAGATGGCAAGATTTGGTTAAGTCTTAGGGAACCAGAACGTTGATTAATAATAGAGTAAATCTGGCACAGACCTAACCTTCAATTTCTCTTTCCTTGTTTCCTCCACTAATTTATTTTATTTTAAATATACCTTCTGAACCTCTTTTTAGTTTGCCCCTTTCTGATTCTGAGCAATCAATTCTGTTGATTATTTCTCTGTCTTGAATGTTTCTTGCTGTAATATATTACATCAGCAACAGGAAGAAAAAAGAAAACAGAAAAAAACCCACTAAAAATCCACCACAAAAAAAACCCTCTGTCAATAGCTTTCAAACCAACATGGGCATGCACACATATACCTGCTTGCAAACACTTTAAAAGGTAGGACTCTGCTGATCTCTCTGTATCATGCAAATCTCATATTACTGACATCAGCCGGCAGCTACCTTAAAGAACTCTCAGTCCCATATGTGCTATTTTCACATGTTGGATCTCCTCATTTACTTCCCTGCTTATCTCATGCTGTCCCCCTCCCATTTAATCTACCTGTCACTTTGATATTGTCAAGTGTCGCATGAGACCGAGCACAAAAATGTGTTGTATGAAAAAAAGTAGTTTAAAAATGCTAATATTAAAGAGCAACGAATAGGAACTGATTTCCATACTTTGGTTCCTTGCATAGCACTTTAATATTTCTGTTCTTTCAAAAATCACAGTATAGTAACTGTAGTTGTTAATTTTTTTCTTGTTGTGTTCTTTTTGGAAGAGGAAGGGCAGGGGGAAAGTAACAGGGAGGATTGGAGATGTGCCAACTTCCTTTGAGAACTTTAATTTAAAACACCTAAGAGAACTGCACCCATTTAAGTTATCTTTCAGACTTCATGGCCCTGTCTTCCTTTCCTCATGTGCAAAGAATTCCCACAGTGATATACCAGGAAGCATAAAGTGAATTTATAGGTAAATAAATGTTAGAATAAAAAATATTTGAAGATTTTTTTTCTCACATATATTATTAAAATGTAAATACATATTAATTACAAAAACATTTTAATGGTGTGTATATATACGGCCAAGTATGGTTATAAATCTGAGTGAGATCAAATCTGAAATGCATGCTTCCAGCTGCTTCCCAGTAGTGGTGGTAGGTTAGTTACTCAACCCTGCAATTAACTGTACAAATCCACATCAAAATGTTTGGAGCCTGAAATAATTACCTGAACATGATTCACAGAAATTAGAACAAGTATTGTCTCTCTAACATTTAGTACAGCTGCCAGAAAATAAAGCAGTAAATTAAGGAAACATCAGAAGGAAAGGAATTAAAAGGAAAGCTGTGGGAAGAAGGGGAAAGGTACTTAATGGTGTTATGTACTTTCTTCTTCATAATTGCCCTCTCTCCTGCTCTCAGTCCTCTCCAAAATACTGGTATGAAGCAAACCTGCAAAAATAGTACTGTTCAACATACCTACTATTCAAGAATACACTCCATGGTACTTTGAATTATCTACCTCTTCAGAAAAAAAAACACATTTTCAGGAGAGATTAGAGTTTTTAAAAATTTTTTCAAAAATAATTTCAAAAGTGCTTTCATAACCTCTTTTTCTTCATTGTTCAGGCTTCACAACTCTCCTGGGTATAAATTATAGAACCAAATGCATATTGAGTGTACTATACATGTTCCAGTCTTTCTAGATTTAGATGTAAAAGATTTAAAAGATGGGTCTCCAGACATTAAAACCAGAGCTATATCAACAACCAATTGAGGTCAGTTTTGTTACCGACTTTGATTCAGATTATGATGCCAACTCAGAAGCCTGATATACAGACTAATTTCACCAGTGCTTCCTGTCATGAAATGAAATTTTGCTACAGCTGGAATATTTCCAACCTGTATTCAAGTAGTATTCCAACATGTATTCATATCCAATTCATAATATAGCGTGAATGCAAACATCGTTCTAAGAACATATCAACTTTGCTTTCTTTTCCTATTTTTGTGACTTTTGTCTGTGAAAGATGAAAAGCAGTGACAACTCAACCTGAAAGTGTTGGCGGCATGAAGACATTTTGAAAACTTTTGGTATGCTAGATCAGATTACTGGAAAAAGTCTGGATAATTTAAACAAATTTTTGCTACCATTTAACTTACTATAAAACAATCTCAGAGAACTATTAATCAAAATATTTCTACCAGAGCACTAATGAGAGTTGTGAATTGTCTGTGCATAGGTGCCCTCCTCACCATGTGACCATGACCTTCACGGATTAATTTCTGAACTTGGGTAGACTTCTCAGAGACCTTTATATCCATCGCCACAGACTCAGTCTGAGTTCTTGATTTTCCAGCTCTATTTGCCAAACTGAACATCTAAGATACTACAGAGAATTCTGTGCACGTATAATTCTCTCCTCTTTGATGTTACCTGCACTATTACACCTTTTTCTTCCCTCAAAATAAAATTATCATCATTATATCAAAAGCATATATATTACAGACACTGCCTTTACCGTATCTAAAAGTAACTCTACTTCAGGAATTATTGTGTTTTATATATTGCCATTATATCATGCTTGGTTTGGGGGTAGAGGGGCTCCCAAGAAAAACAGGCTAATATGAGCAAAATGTGTTTATTTGTGCCAACATATCTGCAGACCTATGATCAGATCCTCCATCCAGATCATTTTAATTTTTCTTGCTTTCTCCATTTGCTTACACACACAAACACGTTTTGATTCCCCACACTCTAGTTTTTTCCTCTTACTTATCGTATTTCAGTGCTAGCATTTCCTTTTGCTTTTCATTCCAGACAGTTTCTTGTCCTCTATGTTTGTACTCAGGTATTGGAATATGACTAGCCACAGCTCCATGGAATAACTTTCTTTTTTCTCACATCACATCAAAACTGGTTGAAAAAAATGGTGGGACCATTAGTGAGAACTAGCTGCCTGGGAGTCATATTTTTTTCCTTTGCTTTAAAGGAAATATGACTTTAAAGTCATATTTTTTTCCTTTGCTTCCTGGGCTCTAAACCAGGATTTGGTGGTTCTGTAGTCAGCTTGTGCCAGTGGACCTGTCTGAGGGAGACACAAAAAGTGAAACCTGAGGGTGACTGGAAAACTTGGTAATCCCCATTTTATTTACTGTACGATAGTGTTTGTAAAGAGAAGTATTCGGGATATCACAGGATAGCCATTTAAGATAAGAATTATTGTAACATGAAACAGCATGTTGATCCACCAGATAAACAAAACATGTCAAACATTAAACAGAATTACTGAGAGGAAAAGAGCTGGGTTTTATTCTTAATGAAGAGACAATTTCATAAGGAGTAGCAGAAATTATGGACTTCCTTTTAAAAAAAAAAGTGTCAGGACCTGGCTCTGTCTCTGCTTGGTAAAGATACAATTTCAGAATTTTTGTTGCAGATAGAGGTCCATGCAATAACCCAAACCATCATCATTCATTAAGCCTGGGAAGACAATTTTTAGAAAAACAGCTCCATCAAGTCAAGATTTATAGCCTCTTTTCTACTTTATTCTTACAATGGTTTTCTTAAATGATTTTTTTTTTTCTTTGTGGCTCTTTAGATGATAAACTCTGTTTACTGGACAGCATCCCATAAATTATTTCAGATAATTTCAATATAAACCTAGGCTGAATGCCAGTTTTGTTCTGTTGTGGAAGGCCTTCCACTTTTATTCAAGCTGTTTCCTATTCTTACAGACTATCCCATCATCCTTCCATAAGCAAATGCCTCAAAGGCATCCCGCAAATAAAAGTCTGCAACTGAATCCAATGCAAATGCTGTGCCACATGCTGAACATTATACATGTCAAGATAAATTCTGAGTTAGATACTGTCCCAGTTTCCACCATAGAGGTGTGCTGGAACACAAGCAGTTAAATAAAATGTAGAAATATTCAGCATGACTATTAAGTGACTTTCTGATTTTTTTTCGTGATTGTTGACCTGCTTTTGAAGTGGAGGTACAATTAAAAGCCATTTTATTATAGATGTGCAAAAAAAAAAAAACCTTCCCAGCTGTAAGTGGTAACTCTCACCTGGCTAATAAGATACAATCTAGTAACATGGAGGAAGAGGACATACAGCCAGCTCCCTTTCTTCTCCCTTTCCCAGAAGCAGTTGTTCATTAGAATTATGTGCAAAACATTTGATTGACCTGAGGTTCCACCTTTCAACATAATTTCTAAACACGCAGTGTTCATTTCTGGAAAAAAAATCAGAGCAGTTTAATTGCCCTTGATGTTCTTCTCTTGGCAGTCTGAATTCAATTCCATCTTTCTAATGTGAGACTTATGCAAATACATAGGATCCTGAAGAGATCAGCTTTGGCATGGGGAGTACTGAGAGACTTACCACATTACTAATGTTTACACAGAACAACTGAGTGGATAAACCTATAACGCAATGCTTCCTAAAAGGTGTGAAGAAGAATATGCTTTCACTCCTCTTCACATTGTCTTAAAAGTTCACAGATGATTCTAACAGTGTATTTTTCCTAGTCTACGTACCACAGAATGTACAACGTGGAGAATCCTCTTCCAAATTTTAGCCATGCTCTACATTACAAATGCTGGGTTATGCTGTTAGCAGAAACTCTTGAAGGGATTCCAGGACACTTTCCCAGAAATGTTTCTGCCACTCTGAGTATCAACCTTGTCACTCTTTGACGTGGCAGAGAATGTACTTTTCCAAGAAGCCAGATATTTTGGCCAATGCAGAGCTGTAAAGCAAAGGGTTTGGATTTTCTTTCATCAGTCCCTCTGCAGAAGCTTTTCACAGGCTGATATTGTCAGCTGTGCTAGCCAAGAGTGCTCTCAGCATACTTAGGTGGACTGTTGCCAGGCCCCCAAGGAGGAAAACAAGGTAGGATTTCTCTTCTATTCTCATGCATCTCCACGAAATTAGAAATCTCTATCTCAGAGCTCAGGCTTGATACTACTCCAATTGGATACAAGAAAACTATGTGGTTAGCTGAACTCTCCATCCAGCTTTAACAGACAAAGTCATGAAATTATCATTAGTACAGTTTAAAATATGCATTAAACTTTAAATAAATCCAAAATAAAGATAGAGATGCAAAAGAACAACACTATTTTTTGTGGGTATTCTGCTTGGGTGATTCTGCTATTGCTCAAGAGCTAACTCTGCAACAGAACTTCAACATTGCAGCAGTGAGCATTATACTAGCTCGCAGTGTTTCCTCATCTAACAGAATCCTGAAATAGATTTTCAGGTTCCTCCTGAAGGACACAGCAATTTATTGATGTCTACTGTGTGAGCCGGCACAGGCAGGACGCAAGAACAACCACAAAACCACGGATGAAATGCAAAGAGTAAATTTATTTTCGTTACCTCGCCAACCAGGGGATCCCCAAAGCAGCATCTGGGCAGAGGCACACAAGCAGGGATGCAGGCACCATGGAGCTCGGACCATGCTAGAGGATCACCGAACCTGCTGTTTTCACCCATATATCAGGGATTCGTGCAGGCGTAGTTTACCACTGTGCGTTGATCTTTCCCAGGGCAGGGCAGGAATCTCAGGCATGTTCGATAGGATGTCTCTGAGTCTATCTCAGGCCTATGTTATCTAAACACAGATGTTCTACTTGTCCAACACACAAGGCCAAACAACGATTAGTATGATATATGTGTTTTTCAACACCCCAGCTGCAAGTCACTTGGGCGTGTTTACAGTCCTCCTCCCAATCTTCTGTTATTTTCGCACATCCACCAATAGCATTCACAACAGCCACTGAACTGGCATGGAGCCGCCTAAGCTAACCGGCTGAATGGCAATGCCGGCATCCTTACTCCTTACAGCAGAACCAGGTACCAGCTCCATTAGCTCTCAGCTGGAGGGAGGTAGCTGTCTTCCCTTCCACCCACAGGGGGTGAATCTTCTCTGTGATTCCCAACTTTGGAAAAAAATAAGGTGGAGTTGGCAGCAGTGGTTCTGCATCCTCTAAAGCACTTTACTGATTAAAAAAAACAACCCAGCTTCAAATCCCTCACCTGCTGATTTGAGGATACGGACCAACATTGCACACATAGCAGATAAACATTTATCTTTTGCACAGTAGGACATGCTGTATAACAACCCCTTGAATCAGGCCTTGCAGGCCTGTACCTGAGAATCCCCTTGAAATGCTGACAAGCACAAATGTCACCACCAATGAAACCGAATGAGGTTTTAGCAGCTTTGGCAATTTTCAGGTCCTTTAGTGGCCAAATAGCTGAAGATGAGACAGCTGAGGATCTCTGTCATTCCTGAACAATAGACTCGATGCTCAAGTTACCCTCCTACAGTTTAGAGATGAAATTATTATCTGTATGAATCACAAAATATTAATACTAAACTCATAGCTCAAAGGTGTAATAATCTCGTAAAAAGTTGAGGCATGCAGCAATCTCAATTTTTTAAAAATTATCAGATGAAGTTAAACCAACATTTTAATAGATATGATGTAGTTTTTATGTAGTCATGTTAATTTACTTCAACCAGGATCGGGCCCAGGCAATCTTACACTGGTGGTTTGGATTTCTCTGTCACACCTTTCAGACATGTTTTTAGATATATAAATATATGTGTATAGAAGCAATATTTTGACAAAGAGTTGACTCAGATGTTTTCCAGAATTGTAATCTTCCAAGCCATCACTTATGAAAACCATATTTAGAGAACAGAAAACTTGTATGAAATGTCTCAGAAAGCAGCCTTGGCTCCTTTATGCCTATGTACTTTTTCATTCAGTCATATGATCATTTGTTTAAAATATTGCTGATTATATTCAATTTCTGTTTTAAAAAATTAATCTTATGTTTTATTGAAGCAGTAACTCCAGTCTGAAGTTAAACAGGGAGCCTAGATGAGCTCTGATAAAAATAATAAGATTGAACATCTCTCTCTGCCAAAAAGAGGAGTTTCTAATCTTTTGCACTTAATGAATTTAGTCTCACAGAGCTGCTTGTAAGAGAAGGCCATCCACCTTTTGTAAAATAATTCTGATTCAGATCTCTATGCCCAATTAGAGATTGGATGCTCTTTATTTTACACCAGGTATTGAGCAAATTGGGTTAACATAGCTTTCTCTTCTGAATCTACTGACTTTAGAAAAAAAAAAATAATAGCAACAACACTTCTTGACCACTTTTGCCCTATCAGCTGTGGAGTGCACAACAAGCAGTAGCTGGGCAGTATTATTTTCTGCCCATCACAGTGCAAAAAGCTCTGATAAATTGCAACAATAAGAGCTTCAAGCATTACAATCAATACTTAATGGAATAATGTAAATCCAGCTTGTGTATGATTTGGGGATTGTGTTCTCTTGCAAAGAGCAAAAGATTGATGCACAGCAGCAGAAGTGCATCTTTTTTTCCCTGCAGTCAGAGCTATAAGAGAGACACAATAATGTGCTAAAGTTGCTTTGCTTGTGTTGTGGAGTTATTACTACTTTTTTTCGGCCTGGTTTAAAAGGAGCCAGGGAGACATTGTGTCTCCCAGGGTTCTGTAAAAACCAAGTTAATGGTATTCTCAGTCTTTAGACACATTTACACATCCTCCGTCTGCTTGGGAAGAAAAAAAACAGATTTCAATAACAAAAATTGTACAGATCTGCCTTCAGGCGACAGAAAATGCATGTGATAAGGGAATAGCCATGAAGTGCAAAGGAGTATTTAGGCCTTAGTGCTTATTGACTGGAGACTGTAAAGGAGATGTGAAGGATGTGTGAAAAATCCTAAATAAAAGAGCTAGAATAACATATAATGTGGATAAGAAAATGTGCTTGAAAGGAATGCAACTGTCACTAAAGAACATGGTAAGAGGAGGAGGTGGGATGGGAGAAATGAATGACAAGAATGAAGATAAGCAGTATTCTGCATCCAGAGTTTGGTTCAGGAAACATACTGTACTCTGCAGTTCCGTCACTTGGGTACATTACACAAATTCAAACAACACTCAAAATGCATACATTCTACTTTCCTCTCTCTTTCTCTTTGTGTCTATTGAGTTGTATTTTTTACTTCAGATGAGGTCAGGCCCATAATCAGTTTGAAAAGATAAAGACAAGGAATATTCAAACTCGAGGGACAGTGGAAATGTCATAAATAGCAAATAGAAATAATATTTTTAATATCCACTTCATTCATTCAAGTAACTAATTACAAAACCCATTTCACAAATATTGCATCTGCAGAGTGCATAGTATTTGTTTTCAAAGTTAAAAAATATAGCAGGAAGGAGAATCATAGAATCATAGAATCA
>NW_009233707.1:0-90759 GCF_000690835.1 Fulmarus glacialis | reverse complement strand
GAGAGGTGAGGGTGGGTGGCCCTGGAGGGGCTCAGTGTGCTGGTGGCCCCCCATGGGTGCTGGCCTGGACCACGGGGCTGGGGGACATAGAGGCAAGAGGGCTGGTGGTGGCTGAGGTGTCCTGTTGGAGGGGGAAACCAGTATGGTAGGGCTGTCCTATGTGTGCAGCACTGTTCGGGGAGGTGGTGCAGGGGCAGGCGCCGTGCTTGGAACCACCTTCCTGTCACAGGCCCAGAAATGGGGGAGGGCTGGGGGCCTGCCTGGCACTCCCTGGCCTGCCCAGGAGCCACAAGGTGCAGGGCTGGTGGGGGTGGTGGGGCAGCCACCTCCAGTGAGGGGCTGCCCAGAGCTTGGCATTAGGTATCAGGGGCTTTTGCTGAGGTGTGAAGTGTCTGGGAGAGTGGGCAGCAAGAGGCAGAGTGCAGGCACAGGCCTCTCAAAGAGCACAGCTGCATGCCTCGAGCCTTTCCTCCTTGCTTGTGACCCTGTATTTCCACTCTGAAAGCACAAAACCATGAGTTGAGGGCTCTGGGTACCTTGTACTACCTTTAGAGGTGGGCCCAGGTTATTCCATATTTCATTTAGAAGTCTGCTTGTTTGAATGTTCATTGCTCAAGTTCTTTCTTTCATTTGTTGTGGACTCCTCCTCTTCCCCCAAAACCTCCACTGTGTGCCCCTTCTTTTCTCTTCACTGTCTGAAATCACAGGACTATTTCTTGTTACTTGTTCTTTAAAAGTTTTGTCTACTTTTCAGAAAGTCTAAACAAAAGCAATGTTTCCTCGCTAGTTTGTAGTTCAGCTGGTCCATGTGAGCATTTCCTAAACACACTGAAGGGAAAAGAAGTGGCTCCTGTCTGAATGACTACCGTAGGAAATCTTGAGAGCTATATTCCTCCCTCCCCACCCAGCCTCTGCAGTGACAAAAGTGTAAGTGGCTTCATGAAGTATCAGACAAGGTCATAGGCTTCAGCTTGGCATATTAAAATCAATAGCCTGTATGTGATCTGCAGGGGCTGGAGAGGGGTATGTGGAGGGCTGTGCCAAGGGGTCTGACTCTGCTCAGCACAGAGTAAGAAACCAGATTTTGCCCTTGGCCTTCAGATGACATCCTGAGCTAAATGGACTGTTGGTCTGTTCCAGCCCAGCCATCCCTATAGCTCTAGGAGCTACTGCCTTTGTGCCATCTTTGTCATTGGTGCCCAGCTCTTTCTTTAGAGGCAGCTTTATTCCTGGCTGCAACCGCCGGGCGTAGAGTCTGTTCCTGGCACTCCTCTGATGAGCCTGGTTTGGCTCGTTAGTGATTGGACATGAGAAGAACAAATACTTGAGCCTCAGAGTGAAATGTTAAAACAACTGAAATAAGCCTCTTCACATAATCTTCCCTTTGAAGGTGCTTTGTGGAGCAGGAGCAGCATGAGGATGCTTCACTTCTAAAGTTCTAAAACTCTGAAATATTTAGGCTATTGAAGGACTTACATTCTGCTTGGACATTACTTTAGCTCTTGCTGCAGTTTAGACTGTGGCTTTGTAGGGTTTTTCAGAAACTTCAATGCGTTTTGCATTTTGATTTTGGTGATTTTATTGCTGAGTTTTCTTCCACTTGTCAGTCAGTCAGTAGGCAGACAGGTCATCTAAGCAGTGAGGTTGGGTTTTAGATTTCTTAAAGTACGAATGGCCCCCAAATAGGTTACTCTGCATCCAGGTTTTAACAGAAACTGTGTCAGGTAGGTGCAGATGGAATTTAGCTTTATGTTTATGCTACTGCTGATGGTGTCTCTCACTTTTCAGTCATATAAAGTATTTGTAGTAGTTTGGAAACTGATTTTTTTTTTTTTTTTTTTTTTTTTGGTCTGCCTCTTCTTCCCCCCAAAGGCTCTTGGTACAGATGGCCTTAATGTACCTACTAGGAAATATTCTAATGGCAGAAGAAGGGTTGATGTGGTCTAGTGTAGGGTGCAATTGTATAGTCTTTTCCGGAAAATAGCATGTTGTTTTTGTTTAAAACGTTGTGTACAAAATATTTAGCTTGGGCGCTTACTGTAAGAGATAAAAGCTGTACTGACCGAGGTGCTGTGTGGGTTTTGAGCTTGATGGAGAAGTCAGTGAAGTATGCATGGCCTGACACTTGCTGAAGCCAGTGGCAACTTCTGCAAACTGCATTCTGTAAGAGGAGGTCTTGGTTTGCTGAATTCAGCCACGCTGTTCAAGAAAGGGAATAGTTGGTGTAGAGGCATCTGTGTCTCAGAGATCAGAAAGCATGAGAACATAAGACTGCAAGGCTTAGCTCCCCGTGCCTTTCAGGGAAGTACAGGCAACTGTGTGTTTTTAATTCTAAATTATTAAAGAAAGAAAGGGAAGGGGCAGTTGCTCTGCGTTCAAGGTTAGAATATAAAGGTAATATTAATATGATCCTTCAAACAAATGACAACTAAAATAAGATTCAGTTTAGTAGTGATACAGCATGTAGGTACAACAGTAGGGCAGTTGCACTGAGCAAACAGAAATAAAACTGCTGTGACTGAAATAGATACGGAATTGACTATGTCGAAGGGAAGGTCTGGTCTCCATCCTGGAATATAGAAGAAGTTACCATGTAATGCTCAATGTCTGATAATAGGGATTTTTATTGAATCTGTTAAGTCAGGGCTAGTAACAAAATACAGAGAACAAGCTGACTGTACCACAACATGCACTGAGCAAGTAACTGACCCATTAAAAATTGGATAATGTTTTTTCATGTGGTTTGCGCCATAGCAGGTATTGTAAGACTAGCCTTTTTCATAAACCAGCTCTCTCTAGAGAGAAAAGTTTCTTCTAATCTCTTCTGTAAAGGATTTATTATGGAGTCATATGGAAAATTAATTACTGTGTCAAAGGGATGGAGGTTTATGCAAGTATTGCAAGATGGGTAACAAACTGGTGAAAGGGAGGGTGTCTGTACTGCAGTGAAAGCTGAGTTGGAGGCAGGAGTCATGAGACACGCATTACTTCTCATCCATGACCTTGGCATAAAAAGTAAGAGTATGCATATGACAGATATTTGTGATGAAACCAGTCTGGGAGACATGAGCAATAACATGGAGGAGGAGGAAGAGGGTGATAAGTGTATTACACAAGATGAGCTCTAAAACTTTGTACTTAAGTTTTTATAATGGTAGATTCAAAGGGCAAGCATGTGCCTCAACAAAGTAATAGGCAGAATTTCTGTTGTGAACTGGGGTTCATCAGTTTGGAAAGAAAAACTAGCAGGTGACTGGGTTACCATCGGGGCATGACTGGAAGACAAGTGTGATCTTAGCTTTAAGAGATGCTTCTAGCACAGTTGGGAAGTATTGGTGCCATTATACACAGTGTTTTGCAGTGCTTTGCACAATGAAAAAGTGGAACAAGGAAATGTGTTTTGTTTTTTGTTTTTGGTTTTTTGTTTGTTTGTTTTTAAAGAAAAAAAAAAAAAAGGCTTCACCAAGGAGGCTCTTCAGGCAGGCCTAAGAGATGATCAAGGGAGACGTGTTAAGGTGATGTGACATGGCTTAATAATTTTAAGTAATGGGAACACATCTAGAGAATAAGCTGAGGAGGAGGAATTATTGAATCTGAAGGATGTTTTGGGCTTTCAAGCCTCTGAGTAACTTTGCATCAGGTGCAGTGAGGATAAGAAACCTGTCTGGGCTGAAGGTAAAGCTTGATGAATATAGGAAAGAAATTACTTAATGCCATTACCTGTTGTTTCAAGGTGTGTGAGGATCCAGGAGGTTCCTGCCAGTTCTGTGGTTTCTCTGCTATATGGCAAAATATTTGAACTAAAGTATTTTTTTCTTTCATCTGTCTGGCCTGCAGAATACAGCATTTTTATAAATTGTTTTCTCTGTCAAGACTTCCGTATGACCAGGTAAGGGAAACAAGATAAAATATTTGAAGTCTAGTGCTGCCAATACTAAAATCTTTGGGCTTCCAGATTTCTAATTTAAGCTTTCTAATTTAAGTATTGCATCTGATACAGGTGAATACTATCTAAACCCTTGTCATGACAGAGAAAGATGAAATTAATCATGAAACTGATGGCTTGTGTCATGGCTCAATTTAAATGTTACTTTACCCAAACAGAATCAAGTTCAAAGTAGTGACTTTATTTTTTGAAGTTGTGATAAAGCTGTAAATAATTGAGTCAAGTCAGCTCAGCCATGAAACTTCAGTTCTTTTACTTGATTGGGATTTGTCTGAGACTTGTCCTGAGTGCTGCTACGTTTTGGGAACGAGGAGATCCCTGTATGCTAAGTGTAGTTCCTCACAGCTTGCTGATGGGACTTGCTGCCTTCTTTCTCTGTGATCTTGCTATGCTTTCCTCATTTGCTGCTTCTTTTCTCCTGCTTTGTCTTAGCTGTATCTCCTTCCGATCACTGGTAGGTTGCAGCCATCCCTTGCTGCTGCATCCGTGTAATGCGTTTCCACCTGTCTTGTATAGGCTTTTGATAGCAACAGGTGAGTGATGCTTTTTACCTGGCTCCATGCTCTTCAATTTGATTTAACCAAAATTAGATGGGACATGCTGCATACTCCAGCAGAGCACATCAGGGAATAAAAACAAGTCCTCAGACCGACCTTGGCATTTTATTCTGCCTTCCCTCGTCAGCAAAGCTCTTCATTACCTCCCTGCCAGCAGACCTCAGTCTAAGGACCCAACACTGCTTCACCAGACAAAAGACATTTTGCGGTGCCAGGCTGACTAGCAGCATCCTGAGCAATGAGGTTTCTGCATCTACAACCTCCTTCTGGCAGGTTGGTATCAAGTATGCCTGCTACAACCTAGAGCTCACTGTGGATGCTCTGGAAATGATGCGTAGTATTTGGCCACCTTCTCTGTTAAGGCTGTGGATGGTCTTTAGTTGAGGACAGTGGGTTTTGTCCGTGCGTTGTAAGCAGACTGCTGTCTGTCTGTGTTTCTCTAATGGCACTTGGTTGGGGATGCTGTATGGTCTGAATTTTCACTTTCTTAGTCAGTCCAGTTGTTCCTAATGAATCAGAAATGAGGTAGAGACAGGGTCTCCTGGCTTGAGCACCAGGAGGTGAGAACTCCTGATTTCTGTACCCTGGGGTTCTGGGGCTTAGACCTCTGCCTGTCTGTGCTGACCCAGCTTTAAAACAGGCCTGACGCTTCTGGCAGCCGGTTGGTTCATGTTCAGATCCTGAGATGCTAGTGATTTATGTTGGTAGCTTTTCTTGTTTCTGCTTTTTAAAGACAAGACCTTAGTATGGAAAACTTCCTTACACTAATAACCAAAGACCCTAAATTCAACTGTTCTATTGCTACAGCTCTGAAAGAGAAGCATGGATCTCTCCTGTGCAAAAGCTTGAGCTGAGATCTGTTCCTGATGCTGAAAACGCTTTCTCTTTTCTCCGTAGGTTCAGTACTGTGGCTTGCTGTTTCGCCATGAGGGCTGGCCCCTGTGTATTCACGAGAAGATTGTAGTCCAGCTGGCTTCCGTTGACTGGCGAATCTTGAAGCCTGGTGACTTCTACCTGCAGGTGGTCCCCTATCTCAAGAAGTCTCCACGGATTGTACTGAAATGTTTGGCAAAAGACAAGCATAATGTAGAGGAAGTCGTGATTCCAGAAGTTTCCTATACCTCTATTTTTACTCTGGAATGGTTGAGTACTATCAATGGAGAGCGGATGGGTATAGCACTGGAAAATTGTTTACTAACCACTGATGAGAAAATATTTCGTGTCCCCTGGGATAAAGTGGTTAATCCTGAATTTATAAATAAACCAAAAATAATTGAAAACAATATCATCTCTCCAGAAATAACAGAGGAACCTTCAATTTTGTGCCTCCCCATGGACCATGCTGAGTGCAGTTCACCAGACTTAGGATCTCAGTATCTACAGGAACAAAATCCAAATCGAGACAACCTGGTTGTTAGCAGCACAGCTCCACAGTTGAGTGAAGCTCTTGTCAATGGTGTGTGTACAAGTCCTGTGCTTCAAGAGAACTTGAAAAGTGACCTTGAAGGGGAGTACGTTGAGCTGACAGAAGTTTCACTGCCCAGGTTTGGGCCACAAACAGGCTCTTTAACCCAATCGCTAGCTTTAAATTATCTAACTCAGCCCAGAACACGAGTGAATGCGTCTAAAGGCAAGCACAGGTTTATCGTCATTCAAGACAGTACCTACTCCAAGAACTTAATTCAGTCAGCACTTATGCAGAAGGAGCACTGTCAAACGGACACTCTGAGGACTTCTGCTACAGAAGTTCTCAAAAATGTAATTCCGTTGGAAAGCAACAAAATGATGGCACGTGGAGAACTGTCTCCAGAAGGTCAGCTGATATCAGGTAGTCCTGGAACTATGGGGAATAGCTTTCCTGTGGCCGAGTCTCCTGCCTGCAGTGCAGAAGATTCATCTGCAGAGCAGGAGACCCGCAGTGAACACTCAATTGATTGGCGATATGCACTGTGCAGCTACAGCGATGTGTGTGCTGGTGATGGTGTCAACTGTAAAGCTCAAATGCCTGGTGCTCCTGGAAATGTGGAAGGAAAAAGTGATGGTCCTAGTGGAAATCCTGGTGTTGAAACGGCAGAGCAGAGCCCAGAAACAATTCTAGATGCTGCTGCTGCTCCTGCTAAAGAGGAGGTGATGCTGAGACAGCATGGAGAACCACTGACCAAGGGTCAAAATGAGGTGACACAGATGGATGCCTCTCCTGTGTCTGTCCTGGGACCTTCGGGACCACATTGCACACTGAAGGAGGGTTGTGATGTTTCTTGCCAGAGTGCCAGTGAAAGTGTTGTGCCAGTCCAGGCCACTACATTGCTTATCGTGCCTAAGAGTTCAGATGTAGGTGTGGAGAGAGGCTCTCCTTCAGAGAACGTGGCAGATGTAGGAGCAGTTGGTGCTTGCTGCAGCAATCAGGAAGCAAATCTTAGTTCTCCATTAAATCCTCCAGAACAGAACCAAGGAGAAGTAGATGAATTCGAGCTGGGAAGAAGGGACAGCCCTGAGGAAGTCAAAGAGATTGAACAAATATTGACTGTAAATGAGAATCAGACTAGTCATAGCCACTGTTCTGTCAAAGCTCCTACAGATGGACTCTTGTCAGGTGGTGAAGAGCAAGAGGTCTCTGCATGTCAGCATAAGAAAGCTGAAGAAGCCATACTACTCCAGACTGCTCTGTCAGCAGAGGATGATCAGACGGCAGAACAATTAAATAACAGTGACTCTTTGATGGGCCCTGATGCACAAGCAGAATGCTCAAGTCAATTCAGAACCCAGAGGTCTGGAGAGAGATGTGAGGAACCACAAAGACGGGCAGAAAACCAGGGCCGTAAAAGTGATGAGAACTCTGTGCTGAACCCAGAGCGTGTTGCAGTACAGGACTTGCAGGGAGGGGAGGAGAACCAGGGAAGTTTTTCTGACGGGGAAAAGTCAAAGACTATAGCCTTAAAAACACTGGAATCCATTGAAGAGGAACTGGAGGTTGGACCACTGTCCTTGGGACCCGCTGAGGGGCATACAGAGCCCACCACTCTGCACTCCCACCAAGAGGCAGCTTCTGGGGCATCATCTCCTAAAGGTACAGCAATTGGATGTTTGTGTGTTTCTCTGCTTGAAAACATGGATCGAAAAGAAAGTCCTCAGGAGGTACCGCTGACAAGTGTGTCTGCTGGGAGGCTTTGGGGTAGTAGCACAAACAGCAGGAAAGTGATTAAGTTGTCATTTTTGTACCTTGAAATTAGCTTTCTCTTCACAGGTGGGTTTATTGTAGGTATTTTGTTTAATAGTTCTTTGCAAATTTACATCGGTACAGAACAAAGTTCCTGTGTAAGAGACTTAATTTCAGTTAATCTGATTGCTGGTGACCTCCACCCGTTACATTCATCATGTGCATATTATGGATGCATGCAATAGGAATGCGTGAGAAGAGAATGTCTATCTGTACAAGTCTTTCCTAGTTGAAAATTGGCTTTAGGAAGATAGTTGTGGCAAGAGGAAGCAGCAGTGGATGCCACAGTAAAATACCAGCTGTGTAACATGACCTGAAGATCAACAAATATGTGTGCTGGTGACTGATTTAAGCAGCAAACTGCAGAGCTGAGGGATTCCCTGCTCTTCCCTCGCTTCCCCTCAAGCGTGCTTTCTTGGGCTTGGTTATGGTTCAGGTAGGAGCTGTTTAACTTGAGTGGGAGAGTCCAGAGAAATTAAGCATCTAACTTCAGCTCAAACAATATGTTCAAGCAGGTGTTGCCCAGCCTTCTTGATGCCTGGGTTCCTGTGCTTGAAGGAATTGAACAGGCAGTCCAGGTCTCTCTGCCTTTTGCACCAGACTGTAGGCAGGCAGTGTGTAACCGCGTGGACACGATGTTGGCTTTGCCTACCTCTGCTGAGTCTGGAAAGCTGTAGCTAGATATGCAGATCACATCGAGAAGTGTGTGTGGCGGGGGCGGGTGAAACATGCCGTTCCAGTTCAACAGCTCTCATTCCCTGAGACCCCTGGCTAGGAAAATTACCTGGCTTGACATATTAGAGTGAGGACTCTTGAAAGGGTCGGAGGTACAGACCCACACTGCTAGAGCATGTCTGACCCTGTGGAGGAACAGATCGAGAGCTGGTCATCTTGGGACAGGCTGCCAGTATAATGCTTGCACCGGTCCTAAACTGTGTGGATAAGAGCCTACATCACCGCTGCAGCACTACTCCATTTGGCTGCAAACACAGCTACTTTCTCAAGTGTCCAAAGTCACATTTTTACCTGATGCCTTAGTGTGACCTCCTAATGGAGCTAAAGTGTCCATGGATTAAAATGAAATTTCATTGACACCTGCACCAAAATATTTTAATTCCATAATTAGGCAACTCCACGGTTGCCAGGCATTTCTGATACTTTTGGAGTGACAAGCATTTCTCTTCTGTGAAATGGAGGGGTCAGCTCAAAAGGTTCTATTTCTGAAGTGTGCATGTCTCTGAGCATCTACCACTGTGAGCAGGAAAAAGAGGTCACCTTCTGCCTATCTGTAGCTCTTGGGGGATGTATGCCAATAAATAACCATTATACCAGGGTGACCATTCCTCTGACCAAGCTGAACCTGGCTTGACTTCATGTTTGCACAGGACCGGACCTCAGAAAACCTAGGCTGCATTGTGTGCTGGGTGTACACTTTCCTCATGACTCTAGCGGCTGCTTTTTTGGTGTTCCCATCTCTTCTGTCTAAAATTAGCCAGGTCCAGCTCGTGTATGAGATAAGTGTGATGTTCTTGCTGCTCCACAGGACGACTCTTGGCCGCTGCTGCGGATTTCAGCAATGACAGACCCCTCTGGGGTATGTGTGGAGTTCGGTTTTAATGAAAGACAATTTAAATGTTTCTGGGGATTTGGCTGAACTAAGTGACATGTTCATGGCCCAATTCTGATGATGTTAAACTTTGGCATTGCAGTTTAAAAAAAACCCCACCTGTTATCTCAGAGTTTGTAAAGGAAAAGAAACAACCTAAATCGCTAGAAAACTCCCTAAACCAACGAATTAAACTCTTTAAGGCATAGGACAGCTCAAATATCTGTTAATGCTGGGAGTATTTCTTAAACACTATAGCTGGAACTGTAATAAGCTTAATCCATTCAATTACATTTGATTGCTTTGAGATCCAAACAAGCCATCCCCTTATCTAGCCCCATTAAACCCTCAGAGATACAATAATAAGATAATTCAGAGATAAAATTACAAAGTGAAGCAAATGTCCTACTCTCAGTCCTACAAATGGACCTTTCTCTCCCAGCCAGTCACTCTGTAGGCAAGTTGAATTCTCTGTAACTGTCTCTTGTTGGGGTCATTTTGCTACTATGATTGGAAACTGTGGGTATCTTGCCTAAACTATAAATAACAGCAAAGCATAAGCTTTACTGGGCCAATTCAGATCTACAGTTCACACCTTGATAGTAGTGGGCAGACACACAATTTGCTCTATGTGAGGTGGAGGAGCTTTCTTGTTATGGCAAACACTGTAGATTATATCAAAATATACATTCAGAACTGGGGCATCTGAGTTGCTGTGTCTGCAGATTTTTGCTTGTCCCTTAACTCTCTCCCCTTCCTCCCACTCCCAGTCACAAACGGAGCTTATTTTCTACACAAATATGATCTAACTTAGAAAGATTTTGAGTCAAATATGAGCTTTTTTGAGTTGGTGGCTTAAAATTTACACTGGTTTCATTCACAGAAAATCTGACTGCTGTTTTTTCCCTAATGACTAACTTTAAGTGAAAGTGAATTTTGAAACTTTGCAGCTCTGGGAAGAATTCTTATATTTTGGGGGTGGAAAATATCTTGATACTTAAGAAATTGGCTGAAAAGCCACACTGGGGCATATTCAGCAGCACCTGTTAGGGCGTTCCGTTCCTGTTCCCTGTTACTGCGTGATGTTAGCATAGATGATACTGGTGCTGGGGCAGTTTGCAGGAAAAATGCTAATGTCTCTTTGAAATGCACACAAGCAAATCCTCTTCTACCGCTTCCTTAACCTCGGGGAAAGGTGGAACCTGCAAACACGGCAAATTCAGATGTCCCAGTTCTCAATTTGCTTTTTGATGTAATCCTCCGCATTCTACAATTTCCGCTTTAGTAAGTGCCTCCACCCCAGATTGCAAATAACAAACAGTGTGCTCGGGCCTGTTCGGAGAGAGGTGGGGTCTGCAGATCTGAGCCCCAGAAGCTTAGGGAAGAGGTTTGTTTGGGCAAGATGTATGTAGTCTGAAGACTGCACAACTCCAGTGAAGTTTCTCTGGGGCTGAAAAGCCCCAGTACCAGGACCATGTCTGGTGGGCTGAGCAAAATGCTTCTCTCTTCTAGCTTTTGGGAGCCGCTACCTCATTCCTAAGAGATATCCAAGGCAGGGCTGCCATGTACATTTATGTCTTTCTCTTGCCCTGGTATGGTACCTTCAATATAGCTATGTTCCCTTTCTTGTCTTCTTTAAATGCCACCTTTTGGTCCTCTTTGCAGGCTTTCTTCATTTAACATGGATTGCTTTGCTACAAACTGTATGGTTCTGCTTATTGCCAGGCCTTACAGCTCCTTGAGAAGATGATTCTATGTTCTCCTAGAAAGTCTATCAGCCCTTAATGTGACACCGTTGGGCCATGACTTACATGACGCTGATCTTCAAGATACCCCATCTACGGGAGATCAGTGCCCCTCTAAAATGCTGCTTCAGGAAGATGTAGCAGCATTGTCCAAAGTGAATGACCTCTTGCGTCACTGGAAAGTGGAGGCGGAGGTAGTACTAGGAACAGAACTGAGCTCTGACGTGTCCCAGAACTGTGCAGAGCCCTGAAGCCATCGCAGCAGCTTACGTGGTCAAATGCAGCAGATGCCAAGCTGGGTCCCAGGGATGCTCCCTCAAGAGGGGTGTTACCAAAGAGTAATGAGCAGCTGCTCCATCACGGCCTCGATGGTGCAGAGCTCTGGAGCCCCTCCTAGTTTCCCCCCACTGTCGGATAATTTTGCGCAGTGAGCCATGCTGCTCAGGGCACTTCTCTCGCCCACTTTAGCAATTTTGAAAGCAGTTTGGGCTGAGCCTCAACCTGTAAGTCTCCTTCACTGCTAAAACTTGTATTGAAAGCCACTTCAAGGACTGCTTTGTTCCTGGTCCTGCTCTTTAATGAAGTATTGGAATCTGTTAGTAAATAAACTGAGTCAAGTGTCAGCATTGTTGATGCAGCAGGAAGGTAGGATGGTTGAAGTCAATTTTAAATAGCAATTAAAACGTCTGACTTCATAGCAAGCAAATAAATACTCCACTCTTTTATTTTCCTAGAGAGGTTGATTTTTTTGTTGGTAGATATTGAAGGATCAGGATTTGCAGCGAAGTATAGCCTTTTCTTTAGTGTACTTTTCTGCCACACAGTGGGATAGCCTAGCTGTGTACTTAGGATGCTAAAGACGTATTGTTGAAGACATATTGTTGGCTTCTAATTCTTATAATGTTGGGAAATGGGGAATAATACTTCTTACACAGTAGGTATATTTTTTTTTCTTCTCTCCAGCTACTTTTACATGAAAATTGAAACTTGATAAAACTAGCGTTAGTTTCCGTGTAGTAGCTAAGATATTTAATTTTAGAATTAACTGATCCTGATAACTTGTACTTTAGAGCTGAGGTGTCAGGCAAAGGAAGCATTTTCTCCAGTTCTCAAACAGAGCTGATTGGTGTAATCATCCTGTTCTTCAGGGTTTTAAAAGAGGTTTCTGACTTTCACATTAACTGTTAATTAAAAAAGTCTGGACAAGCAGAACAAGGTCTCTTTGGCTAATTTCCAGCTGATTTGTCAGCCTCAAGTTGACTTCATATTTTCAGGAACTAATCTGAAAGTGGTGTTGGGGGAGTAATTGTGCTCTGATGAAGCAGCTCTCCCTGTCAGGAGCTGGTTTATCACTTCAGCCTGCTCAAGCTGCTGGAGCTTAGCCAGGGACTTGCACCGCGCCAGACTTTCAGGCTGTGAGCAGACATGTACTGCTTGATACGTTACCTTTAAAAATGAGCTTGACTACAGTAATCCTGATCTGAATTGAGTTTTTGTAACTTGCAAACTTCACAATAAATTGGTTTATTTTTTTAGAATTACAGTAGTATTAACGTTATAACCAGTTTTGGAACATGCATGCTACTGGCATGAGGACTGGAGGAGCTGCAGAGTGCTGGGGCTGGGGGCACGTCCCTCCCCAGTCTGGGACTTACCTGGGACCTTCTGGGTGGAGCTCTGCTCTAGCTTCTTACTGCTGCTTGTCTTACAGGGATGGTGTCAGAAGGGGCAGAGACGAGAAAAGAAGCATCTGGCGCAGATGTGTTAAAACCAGTGAGTAAAGTCAGTGCCCTTGAGGAAACCTCAACAGCTATTACGCCCCCGACACCCCCAGCTTCTGGGACTGCCTGGGGTGGTCGGTCTGCACCTACCATAGTCAAGGATGTGAACCCAGAAGTGCTCAGGAGCGGAGTTGCCTGCCTGCCTGGTGAGTAGCTGAGCCAGAATGTGTCTGGGAAGCGTGGCTTGTAGGAGGGCAAGGGAGATGAGCCTTTGTTTGCAGCGCTGCAGACTGGTGTCAATTCCATTTCTTTCACTCCAAGCCTCTCCAGAAGCAACACTTCTTGAATCCTCCGAAGTTTCTGGATGGGAAGGACGGGAAGTAGAACTTCCCTCTCATGAAAGTAATGTTAACTTGCTCCCAGGAGTCTCAAAGTGTTAACCAAGCGCGTGTGAGTCAGAAACGCCAAATCTGTGGGCTCATACCAGTAATTCAAAAAGAGAAGAGTGAGGGTGCAGCTAATGATGGTCTGGTGGGCCTGACATCAGACCTGGTCAAAACAATAGGAACTTGATTCACTTGGTAGATAATTAAAGGATAGGAGTGTAGAAGATGCTGTTTGACAGTGCTCTTGTAAAACCAGTTTTATTCTTGGTAATTAGAAGTTTGGTTGATTAAATGTAACTGCCCAGGTATAATAGATTTTTAGAAAACATTTGATTTCATGACACATAGTGTTGAAAGGAATATCCCAATGAAGTGTGGATGAGCAACGTGTGGGATGAACGATAGCGTAGCTAAATAGCAGATGACAAAACTAGCTATCAAGGGAGGACTTCCCAGAATTGTTCTGCTGAGATCGGTTGTAGGTCAAATGTTATTCAATGTTTGCATCTGATATGGCAGCAAGTATCAAATTGCTGCAGATAAAACTTCTGCATGGGACAAATATTGGCAGAGTGGTAAACAAAGCTGAGGCTGTTGGACAGAGCAGCCAGGATCGCTTGGTGTGCAGGGCCCACACAAGAGGTCTTTGTGTTTAACCAAATATGAACTAAAGCAGAGGAAGCGAGATCTACCTCTCCAGTGTGAAACAGCCATTTGGCAGTGTCTGCGTAAGCAGCCCCTGTGGGCTTTGCTTCCTTCCACAGCCAGTGAGAGGGTTGTCCAGTGTGGGGCAGGAAGATAGCTACATTGGATCTGCTCAGGAGCCATGTATGAGCTGCAAATTGGCCAGAGAGCAGAGAAGAGGTCAGGTGGTGCAGTGTGGAGAAATTGGGAAGGAGAGCAGAAAGGCAGCACGCTCAGTGCTGGGGCTGCAAGACCAATTTTGATGTCAGATATGTAAAGGAGAGGGGCTGACTAGCCAGATTAAGAAAGTGATTTTTACCTCTGTGTACTTGTTGGTGATGCTTCGCAAATAGTTTGGGCTGTTTTGATGCCTTTGTTCTAAAAGGAAATGTTGAATATTGGAGGCGGTGCAGAAATGGGTGGCAGCCCTTTCTTGTAACTGAATTGGGTGTCTTATGGCAAGAGACTGAAAGGGAGGGAGAAAGCCCTGCTTCTAAATGATGCCCATCTGTGCCTGTGGCCCTCACTCAAGTCACGTCCTAGTGACAAATTGAGATCACACTAGGGCAGTTTTCTGTGCTTGGAGCTGTCCGTCTCTATCTGTTTTACCTGTCAACTCACATGCTTGCCCCTGGGATGGGGAGGGAGGTGGGCCACGACAGTATCTCCTGCGGTAGCAATAAAGTTCAGAAGAGACAGACATAGCTTTCTCTAAGCCTCTGGTTTTGTCTTGTGCTTGGGATCTTTTTTCCCCTCTCATACAATTTGTATGACAGGAAATGGCTCCTGTTCTTGTGAATTGCTTTTCACACAATAGAGGTGTAGTCCCTACTGTTCTCCAAATCACTTACCTTCCTGGTGACCTGCATGAGTGCAGAGCGCTGGTCGCTTGAGCAGGCTCTCACTCCACAGACACTGCCTACTTTTGAGTGGCAGCTCTGGGTCTCCGGAGTGGTGTGTGCGCCTGCCCTTTACCTCTCCTTTGCATCTGGAGAAGAGGCTGGACATAATTCCAGAAATGGCACTGTTATGTCCTTTCCTTCATAGTTCTTGGTGCATGTTGTGGCTAAAGCCCAAAGCCAGACTGTCATTTAGTTTTGGGAGCTTATAGAGCAGGCTCCGTTCCTGTGATAAGCTGTGTCTTTGAGCTTTGGGAAAGTGGGGGGCAGAGAACTGTTGTCATGGGTAACTGAAGCAGAGGGGTTCCTCCTTCCTCAACATATCACAACTCAGCTGTGTTGCCCATACTGTGCCTTATCTGTTCCCTAGGCACTGAGCCAGCCCTGAAACTAATGAAAGCCTGGCACCGACTCTGCCCTTGTCAGAGCTGCAGGCAGGCCAGAGTGTGCTCCTGGGCTGTCCGCTCTGCAGCCTCTGAGGAGGAGCTCCAGGCTCCTGCTCCAGGGCTTTGCTCCCAGGAGGAGATGTCTGGTTAAGTGGTAGGCTCAGCCTGCAGTGTGTGTGCTCAGGCTCATTAGGTAGCGCATTCTGCAAACCTGTCTGCGTTGTCTCGTCTGACAGCAATGTGAATATTGTAACGTAAGTGGAGGTGAGATTATTTATCTTGAGTTTGAGATTCTTGCTTTTCTCACAAGGTTGGGTTATCATTAGCCAACTTCAGCCATATTTTATGAAGAATGTGTGTTTGGGTAGAAGAGAGCAGTCCAAATTTAACTACCATGAGAGAAAGACAAGCAGAGCTCAGCTACTTCACTCTGGGGCAGCATTTGGGTACCTTGGAAGTGTGTTTATAGCCTACCGCAACCTGCAACATACACTATATTGAGTTCTGTGGAGCATTTCCAGGAAGGTGATGGGGTGGTAGTAGGGGAATATGAGGCATACGCACCTGGAACCAGGCTCTGTTGACTTCCTTGTGTGACTTGTTTCCCCCCCCCGCCTCTTTTCACAGGTACCAGAGATAAATCAGGACGTGCAGTGGCCATAATAACAACAAGGAACACAGCCTGGTTAAACCCCCACTGCAATACCACTGAGCTTGTACGCCTTCTTCTGTACTTGCATAGCATCCCAAGGTTTGTGACACTCTTGGCCTGACAGGGTGGACAGCTGCTGCCGTGGCCGCTTTGCCTTTCGCGGGGTGGAAGCTGAGGCAGTGAGTGGAACAGGTTGACTTTATTGGCCTAGGAACCTGGTCCAGACAGTCCTGAAATTGTACAGATGGGGATCTCCTGCTAGGGTGAACTGGCTCGTGTTCAGTAAGCACTTTGGCTATTCTGTATGTGCCTTGTGCACGTGGTGTGATAGAATTAGGTATGTACTGAATGTTTTCATGCATTGCCATGAATCCAAGCCATTCTTGCTATCCTTCATTAGCTCAGAAAATGGGATTTGGGAGCTATGATGGGGCAGTCATGCAGCAGATCTATGATACAGTGTTATGACATGATATTTTAGGGCCAGGCTTTCAAGCTGAGAGGGAGGGGGGATCTGCAAGGGTTGAGAAAATCTGCCTTGAAGTCTGGCTGACAATTGGTTTTGGAGTCTGCAGGCTGGAGTTTGCTGCAGCTACTCTTCCTTTCACTATGACAGACTCTCCCCCCAGCTCATCTTAGGCTCTACTGAGACTTTATTTCACTTGTAGATGATTAAACTAATAAGAGGTAAAGCTAATTCTCTATTAGTGATTTTTTTTTTTGAAGTCTTTAAACCATTGGTAAAGGGAGCAAGCTTAACCCATGAGAAAGCTGATTCTTGGCAAGATAGATATTGGGTCTGATCCAGAATAGCTGTTCTTGTGAAGCAGTGTGGCTAAGGCCAAGCTTGTCCCTGAACGCAATTAGGAAGACTGGTTTTCCTGTGTGGATTACCCGGAGTCGGTATCAGCACCTTTGCCATCAGTGAGATGTATCCAATTCCTAATTGGAGACATGGGAAGTTCAGATGGAAATAGCAAAGGTAAAAACTGAGCAATCCAGGTGGTGGTTTCCATGTATATATTTTAGGTTAGGAGAAGGTGGCCAGTTAGTTCCCTGTCCTTACAGAGCCATAATGTACTGGTTTTTTCACTCTGTCGTGACTACGGGTTCTGTTTCCATAGTCTTGTTGATTTTCATTGATGACAAATGTGACCTCTTCTTCTTTGTCCTTGCAGACCAGAATGTCAGGCTTTGGGTCTAACTGTTCTTGTGGATGCTCGTCGCTGTTCACCAGTTCCTGCTCTCTTCAAGGCATTCAGCATATTGCAGGTGAGCCTTGAGCTTGGGCAAAGGAAAGTCTTGGTTGCATGTTACATCTCCATCTGCTGCTTATGTCTCCCTCTGCCACCTGGTTTTCAGTTGGCTTTGGGAGGTGGGGTTATGCACCCAGCCCCATCCAGGAGGATGACCTGGACTTGCCAGACTGCAGACAAAGCAGAACACCTAAGCAAGTCTGAGTTAGGGGAGAAGACCCCTCCCCACCCTTCCAAATTTGCTTCTGTCTCTGTGCTGAGAACAGCCTGTACCCAAGTTTAAATGCTGTCATGAATTACCATGCTTGGAGATGTCCCGTGCGTGGAGAGGCTGTGTGAAGTATGCAGGGATTTTTGCCCCCCACGGAGAAGGGAGGAAGAGAGGCCTCTGCCTGCTGTGGAGGAAAGGGAAGGACACTGCTTGTCATGCCAGGTAGAAGAGCACATGCAGCTGTTGATGTGGCTGTTGGTGAATGATTGGAATCAGACATGCTGTAACTCTATATTGCTTCAGGTCAAAGGCTTTCATATCAGTCACTTGGAAAGCAAGTGGGTTATGTTGCCCCCGCTCCCAAATAGAAGCTATCTGCTGCTGTTAGAAAGCCAAGGAGATGCTGGGTTGTAGCTATGACTAATCTTGTTTAAGCAGGTGTTCCTTTTAAATCAGAGCTTAGGTCTCCTAGGATTCAAACTCTGCAAACTGGAACAGGGCAATGTTTTAATGAGACTGGTGTCTCTGTGGTTTGTGTACTTCAGTGCCACATCTGAGAGTTGGGGCTGAGTCAGAGGTCTGTCCTCCTGCTGCCTGGGCTGGGTGGAGCTGGGAGCTCTATCAGTGTGCTCGTTCTCCGTGGTGAGGGAGTAATCTGGTGCCCTGCTCAGTTCTGCAGAGGTAACAAGCAAGTTATCTTCTCTTTTATGCTGTGCCCACATGGCAGTGGGCTTGCTAAAGCTTTTGAGCATTTCGTTGCCCATGGTTGTGTGGTTGTGTCTTAGTGGGATGATTTGGAAATCGGCAACATGTTGAGACACAATGTGCTTTTTGGGTCTCCAGTCTCATATAAACATGATAGGAATAAAGCCATTCTAACCTTAAGTTTCCTACCCTCTGAAAAGAGGAGTTGGGGGGGGAAGCTTTTTGCAGTGCCTCTGTAATATCCTGCTGTGATGGCTGTTTGGCTCTGAGCACCTTGTTATCAGGGTGGTGCAACAGTTAGTTAACAGGGATTAATGTGCTGCAAGACAGATTGCTGGAGCTGAGTGCGTGCTCCAGGTAACAGTGACTGACAGAGGCTGATTACTCTGCTTGTGGTTTTTCGGTCCTTACTCTGACTGTTCTGCAGACTCCGTAAACAAGACCTGTTCAGCTAGTTCATCATCTGGTTACGGCACAGGAATAATCCCCTGGCTCTTCTGAGCCTTTTGGAGATCCTTAGCATTTACCTCTGCGATCTCATGGCAGTACTCTCATCCACTCTGAAACAAGGATAGAGAAATACAGAAAGCTGACTGTAACTACAGTGACGCAAGCTAGGCTTTCTAGAGCGCAGCAAGGTTTGCTGGCCAGTGGATACAGAAGCACAGACTGTATGTTGTGCCTGTAAGGTCACAAAACAGATCATCTCCTTGGGGTCCTTTCTGAAATCCCTGATGCATCTCCCGGTGTCTCTTATCTCTGGCAGACTGTCTCTGGAACTCATTTCTCTGCTATTCTACTCTCCACTTCAACAGGAAGTTACATGGCTTTTGTGAAGCCTACTATGACAGTGTGTGTGGAATCTGTTAAATGTTGAGATCCAGTGTTCCTTGTTCAATTTTGAAGGGACATTTTCCTCTTGAGCAGTGAGGAGCACTGCTTCACTGTGGATAAGCACAGATCGGATGCCCTAATGCAGAGTCCCTTCCTGCTGCAGTGCTCAGATCTGTTAACCCTAGAGAACCTCCCTGGGGAGGGAAGACTTTGATCCCACAAGTTTCTGGGTCAAGATCTGAGGAAATACTTGCTCCACTTTTCTATCTTTCCAGAATAAATGTGTGAATGGACTTTTTAAGTGCTAATAGACAACTTTTGGTGCTTGCAAGCAGCTTTCCATACAGCACTGGGAGACTGTCAGTTGCTCTGTCTAGAGTCACCTAGTAAACTGGTGAAAGCTTCTCACCCTCTCTGCCTTCAGGGTGGGGGAGTTGTGTTCTGCAAGACTTTCCTTCCCCTTCCTTTTTAGAATATGGGTGGCTGGGAAATCCTTCTGTTCCAGACAGCACTGGGAGCAGGGGCAGAATAAAGCACTACAGCAGAGCTAACTCAGGAAGGAGCAAGGAGGAACACTGGCAGCTCTGTACGGAGGTGAAGGGAAATGTGCAGTGCGTACATGCTGCAAGAATAGATCATGCATGTTCCTGTGGGAACCTGCATAGTGATGCTTTGGAGCAAGGATTTTTGCAGAGGTAAATGCTGCTGTGATGTTTGTTCAGAGGTTGTCACCAGTAAGCTCTGTGCTGGGGAGCCTGTTCAGAGGAACTTTGCTGCTCAATAGTACTGGGCTGATCCCTTGGTCATGGAGCAGGCAGGGCATGGACAGTGGAATGTGTGCACTCGCCTTCAGTGAACAGATACCTGTGGGGTTTCCCTCTGCCCGAGTCTTTATAGAGTGAGATTCTTTTGAATTTCGCATATCAGTGCGAATGCTTAATCCTGTAATCTGCTGCATCTGTGTGTTGGATTGCGAAGGGAAGAGTCTGTTTATGAAGACAGAGATACAGTAGCAGTTCAAAGCAGAAAACTTCTGTGCAAACCTTTCTGTTCAAGGGGTATATTTACATGCCCTGTTACTGCAGAAGTACAGAGGACCTTGGTCTGACGTTAAAGACCAGGGACCTCCTACTACTCCATTAGAAGTGGTCACTTTGAGATTGAACGTGGTATTTGGAGACTATCCCATCTGCACAGGCATCACTGGCAGCCTGTGCTTCAAACTGTGCCAATGATGTTAAGTCTGGCCATGGGCTTCCATTTGGGTCAGTAAGCCAGAAGACTGACTGAAACTTCAGTCTGAGAAAGGTGGAAGAAAGTACCTAATTCTCTTTTTAAAGATTATAATAAAGGGAGGGGTATTTACCTGTTGATGCCCCTCTATTCTACACTGTCCACACTGTGCCTGTTCTGGGAGGTGAGGGAGTTTGCTTGCATGTGTTGGACTCTGTTTCTTTGCTTCCAGGTAGCTGGTTTTCTTAGCAAAGGTGGCAAGAGATTGTGTGGAAAGCTGCAGGAAAGCTTCCTCAGGTAGCATCCTGCTGCTTCCAGCTCTGCCTATCTCCCGAGGCGCTCCTGTAAACTGTTCTAGTCCATTTGGATTGCTCCATCAGTGCTGGATGAGACTGGCTTATTTTCAGCTGTTTAAAGAAAAAAATATGGTGAAAAATACATGATTTCTTTGGAAATATGACTACTTCTTGGATTTGGAAAACCCTGAACTTCTCTCTCGACAGCTTTATTTGTGAATGGTTTTTCAGGCTATTTTCAGCAGTAACAAACAAGCAAATGAGTGTTTTGGCTGTTGTTGTAACCTCGTGTTACACCATCACTACCTTTATCCGTCACTCAGATTGCCCGTCTCATGACTGTTGGAGTAGAAGAGGCATTGTGAAAGAATAAATTTATTTAGTGCCATGAACTGTCTTGAAACTGTGGCTAGTCTTCATCCTTCAGTACTTTCTGGCAGACTACTTCAGAGCTGCTGATACAGCTGTAATACCTACCCATTGTCTCTTCTGATGAGCTTTAGTATTTACCTAATACAGCCTAATTATGCAATAAATTCTTTTTGGCTTTTTGATCAGTGTTCAAATAATAGTGAAAGTGTGAATAATTTACTTTGGAGAAAGGGATTTGAGAAGACTGAGAAACCTCTCACTGTTTTGGGAAGTGTTTCAGTTGGGATTTTTTCCTGCCAGTTCAAAAGGATCCTGTTTTAGGACTAGTTGAGAGAAAGGTCTTTTCCTCTGCTCTGGAATATCTGCTACTGCTTTCACTTGCAGAATTGGGTCTCCTTCTGTTGGCATTGTTTCTTAACTGCTGTACTGCGCCCAGAGTCAGGTTAGGCGGCTCAGTCTCAGCTGATGCACTTGCCTCTGTACTCTGGATCTGCCGCTCATGTCGGATATTTAACCTTAAACACTGCTGGAGCTATTTATTTAAACAGGGTTCCCTTGCTGTCGTGGCCTGCTGCATAGCAGGTTCCTTGCAGCTCGGAAAGGATTTGTTGCTTGACAGTTTCCAAGATATTTGCAGAGACAAAGACCATCTAGGAGACATCTAGGTGGGATGGCTCTTATTTAACCACGTGGAATGACAGCTCAAATGGCTGCTCTCCTTGCTATCCAGATCCAGGCATCATGTATTTAGCGGGCCCTGTCTCCATGATCTGGATCTTTCTACTGCGTCTCCCTCTTCTGCTGTCCTCTCTGTCCCTGTTTCTCACTTCCCTGCAGAGTGCTTCTATAATTGGAGAGCTGCTCCTGGATCACAGAGTTTGAACTACAGCTGCCAGACATCCATTGTATTTGGAATTTCTGTCAGTTTAACAGTAGCAACAGGATGCAAGTCCTTGATTGTGAGTTGGCAGTAAGTAAAGACAAGACGATGTTTTTGGCACTGTGGGGAAAAAAACTTCCTTGCAGTTAGAAGTGACCAGGAAAGTTATCAAGAAAAATCTTAGTTCTTTTTTTTCCACCTGACACATTTCCCTGTGTAGAAGATAGAGGTTTTTTTTTTTAGTACAGCCAAGACCTGACCTCTTTCATTGCCTCCTCAAATACTGCAGGACTAGTTGATCTGAAGCAAACTACCTTAAGGACATAGCCTTGGTGCTCTGTAGAATGGCCTTTCCTATACCTGGTGACTGCCTTCCAGGCTTCGTAAATGCCGTTGAAGGATAAATTGCAATCTCTTGTGCAAACCTGGTATGGTACGTTCTCCTTAGCATCCCAGGCAGATAGGTAATGGATTTGCGCTCTGTTCTGTTGTAGGACATGGATCCTCATTGTATTCATGGAGTACTGCTTCTGGTTGAAAGAGATCTGACTTTTCGGATGGAGAAGCCACCAGCAGGACAGGTAATGGAACGATTCATCCAGGGGTTGCTGGGGAGCTCTTGATATCCTCTATTTAACTCTCCGAACAATGAGTTCTCTGTCCACTGGTGTATGTTTATTCTCACATGAAATCTCTGTAGTTGTTCTCTGTATTTTATGGTTGTGGTCTCTTATGGGTGTGGTATTTATAGGGTTGTAAAGTTTATGCAAGCTGAACATATCTCTGTCATGCTGTGTTTATTGCCAAGTCCATCGGTAACATTTGCGCCGTAATTATGTCAGTCTGCTGGGGCCCTCAAGACACAGGGGGTTTGTTGGGAACATGGATAGCTGTATGGAGGAGACCTGCACAATTAACAGTAATAGAGATGCTTTTCATGTTCCTCTGTTAACAAGGGGGGGAAGTCCTTGGTCAGGAAGAGATCACATTAGGCTAAATCCTGAACTCCATCCTTTGAAGGTACTCGTTGCCTTCCTGGATTTTGCATGTCTCATGTTTCCTCTCCTCATAGCTGCTGCTGTCAGTGGCTAAGACTTCTGCAAGAGGGGGAAGAGGAGATGTGTATGTGTGTGAGGTTCCCTTTGCAGCTGAAATGTCTGGGAAGACTAACAGGAGGTGCTAATGGAGGAGGGAAAATCATCACAACATCACTGAACACCCCCACTGCCTAGGTATTCTATTGCTGCCTATGCATCTGCCTAGGTATTCTGTGGCTGTATAAGACGTGGGCTTTCAGCCACTCTTTGTCTGTGGTGAATGAATAGAGCATGAGACTGTTTTAGTCATCTCTCTGCTGTAAGACTGCTACTGTTGTTTGCTCTGTGTGTGGTGTGCTGCGCTGAAAGGCTAAAGAATAACAAATGCTATTAGTCCATTTCCTCATTGCCCCCATGTGGAGGAATTTGAAGTGAGAAAGGGGGCTGTAGGCATGCGCATGCAGGGAGAGCTACAGAAGACATTAAACACATTGAACAAATCCAAAGTGCGTAGGAGGGAACAGAGCAAAGGCTAATAAAGACACGGGCATGCGGGAGGAATTGGAAGCATCATCACTATTTTGTAAGGAGGTGGAAACTTCACAGTGTGTGTGGGTTAAATGTCTGCACCTGAGTTCCTGGTGTCTGGGCTGGCTTCCATGTACCTGCAGGAGCACTTGTCTCTTTCTCTGGTGAGTATAAAAATGCTCTAAGGTCCTACAGACTCACAGGAGGCAAGTTATCTGTGTCAAGATCCAGGAAACACTTGGAGCAAATAGCTGCTGTGATGAGTGGAGAGTTGAGGGTAGGGCAGAGGCTGCTCTGTTAGACTGTTTTTCCAGGAAGTGAGATGGGGAAGCTGGGGGCTGGATTTAACCTCTCAGACTCTCCAAACAAATGCAAATCGCAGCACAACATGGGAACATATGAGGGAGTTGCTCTGCTTATACTAGGAGGTACTGGCTCTGGAGAAGGCTTGCTGCTGCCAGACTTCCATCACAGATGTTCTGCTTGGTGAAACAGCGTGTTGTGGCCTGCATTCCCTCAAGGTTCGCCCACTAAGCTGTACAGCAAGCTGCTCTAAGATTGAATTGATTTTTTTTTTTCCTTCATACTGTAGTTATATTGCAGATATATGCTGTGTGCCTTGTTTCTATGCAAGATAGATAAAGAAATAAAGGATGCTGTCTTTCGTTAACCTTCCACTCCTCCTCCAGTACTCACACCCTAATGCAAATGTGCTTTTCTTTCTTCTATTCCTGTGCAGTTTGAACTTCTCACTTCCATGAAATCCCTCCATAAGCACATAGACAGCTCACAGTTGCCTCTAGAACTGGATGGGACCTTCCCTTATTGCCACCGGGACTGGTTAAGCTTCCGCATGGTGAGTAGGATGTCTTGTGTTCTTTGGTATCTGAGAGAAGAAATGGCATGGTAACAGAGTTGAAGCAAGAGGAGCTTGTCAACAGCTGAACCTACAAGCATTGAAAGACAATGGTTCTTGTAATAGCTATGTATGCAAATGAATCTCTGTTACCAAAGGAATACTAATACTGTCTTCATAAAATGGATGCACACTGCGACCTATTGGCATGACTGCAGGAACGAAAATTTTAGTTTTTAACTCATCTGCTTGAACTGCATTAGTTCAGATTTGACCATATTTTGAAGGGAAGGAAGAAACAGAATCCTGTTTTGTTGTGACAGACAGTGGCACTTCTCTTTGGTTATACTCTGAGGCTTAAGGGCAGACACTTCTTGTGCTAATCACAGGAGAAGGTGTTAATATCATGTTGCCTTTGAACTAACAATCAAGAACTCGAGCATAATAAAAATAGTTAGATCTTGTCAGTTTTGGAGCCGGTTCCCCAGACCGGGCTAAGAGCTCCTCAGTAAAAACTGCAATCCTGGCAAGAGTTGGAAGTTCCTGATAATCAGTTCAGATCCTTCTAGGAACATCTTTTTCCTCCTTTAGGTATAAATCACTTACTTAGCAAAGTTGTTATGAAATTTGAACTCTTTAGAAAGCATCTAAACTAAAAATACAGTGAAATTTCAGCCCAGGGGAGCATTGTATTCCTGTTTGAGAGCTGGCCACGTGAGGCGAGGAAACAAAAGGAACAAACACGCAGATTCCATTCAGTGAGTCTTAGGACCAAGATAACAGTAGGAGGCAGTACCAGCAATCCGTTCCTTCTCCCTGTTGTTTGGCTGCTTTGAGTATGCCTCCGTACTGTGATCCTGTTTGACCTTTGCGCTCTTCTCCAGAAGGCTTGTGGATCGAGAGAGATCTACAATGAACTGTACCCAGGTGCGGATTAGAGCCAGCCCAAGATGTTGGGAGGCTGTGGAAATGTTTGAGCTGACCCAGGTTAAGCCTCAGAGATAGAAGGGCTGAAACTGCAGCACCCAGCCACAGTTTATAAAGAAGGTAGCCCAGGCAAAGGGTGTGCAGGCACCGATGAGTGCTGCAGCCACCAATGCAGCGCACACTGATGATCTGTGGCAGGACTGCAGGTGTTGCTGGCCATGCAGCAGGGTATGTTCAGACTGCCAGAAGTCTGCAAAAGTAGCATCTGTGGCACCGATACCCAGCGCTGTGTACACTTATGCTGTGGAGGGAGCATAAGTCCTGTGGATCATGTGCTTGTTGAATCTTTAAAAGCTGTACTGAGAGATACTTGGCATGCTGAGACTAGACAGGATTAAATCTCTGTAAATCTGCACACAAATTGGCTATCTTCACATTGAGTTTGATTGCTCATCCTGGTGGATGACAGAACCATCCCCTCTGCTTCCAAAAGATTCAGTGGTCTTTTGGTTCTGACCTCACTGCTCAGAGTGCAGCATTTGAAGCAGGTTAAGATATCATTGATAATACCACTCGTGCTGGTGGCAAGCTTCAGCAGTTAGGCTTAGCACGTGCCAAATTTTATCTTTTCCAACTTATTTTAGAACCTATTTTTTAAACTTGCATCTAAAAGTACTAGTATGAACCCGTGCTGATGAGTAGAGGTACAGAAGCCTAATCTTGGTGCTTAGGATTGAATTTGAGAATTTGAGGTTTATTTGGCAGTGAGGAAGCAGAGAAGGTTTGCAAGAGGTTATGGATTAGTTTGCTGGACAGAGTTGAGAAAAGCTTGAGAGCTGAGGTGCTCTGTGCAGAAGGAGTTGAGAAAAGCTTGAGAGCTGAGGTGCTCTGTCTGTGCTCCTTCTTGAAGGAAGGAGCATGATATCAGACTACTTGTTTGTGTCTTGCATCTTAACATGCAAAATGTTACCAAAGGAAGTTAGTGGAGGAATCAATCTGTATGGGTTGCCTATTTATACAATGTACTGTGTGTGATAATGACCCATATGCTTAACCCCTTTAGATCTGCAGCTATGTGGCAAACAGCATTTATTTCCTGTCTCAATGATCTCACCTGCATCCTGCCTGCTAATCTGTCACTGCTGGGGCTGTTCCAGCACTCCAGGGAGGAGGGAGTTCAATTCAGTAAAGATTCAAACAGCTGCTTTTTTTATGTTGTTTTGTTTTGAGTGCGGTTGTTTTGGAATAGCTGTTTCTCCCTTCTCTGATTGCAGTGGCTAGAGGGTGGCATCTGACAGGCTGACTTCTCTAAAAAGTACTGTCTCATGAACCCCTGTGAAATGTTTGGGGGTTTTCTTGGTGTGTCCTCCTGAAGAGAAAGGATTTCAGATTTGTCAGTAGTTTAAGGTGCTCAATTGTGGAAGCTTTCCAGTTTCCTAATCTTTAATTTACACTACTTTTAATATGAAGAGAAAGTATTTGAAGCAGAGAAATTCCAAATACTCGTTCTGTGTTTTGTTCCTCCAAAATTCATGCATAGTGATTCATCTTAGTGGGAAGTTACCAGAAATACTCATAGTAGAAGAATGTGGGACATAAGTGGACTGATTTTATTTTCTGTAAAGCATGACCCATACAAGCCACGAGTGTGCAAATTTATCAGGTCTGCATAGAGGCCTTGGTATGGCGTGATGCATCTGAAGCCTCTGATGGGCTTCTCTTTGCTGAGATAGCCTCACTGAATGGTATAATTGAACCCTTGGGTTAATGTGTTTGATCCTTTCTTGATTTCTGTGCTTTTAACCTTCTGCAAGCTGAAAAGACAGCTTTCCTATCAGCTGTGAGACAATAATCTCTGCCATGGTCCTTTCTTCTTGTAGAAGCTGGAACATTTGCTACAAGGATGTCAAGGTGCTTGTGCCTTCCTCCAGGGAGCTATTCATAAAGTGGAACCTGGAAAACTACCAGAAAGAGCTGAGGTAAGCATGTCCCTCACCTCATATCAGAGGTGGGCCTGAGACAGAAGAGAGAAGGAGGCTGGACAGCTGCAGAAAAGCTGTAGCTTTGAATTTGCAAGCTGTAGTAGCATGGTATTTGGAGTGCTGTGTGTCACTGCGGAGCTGTCAGGACAGCGGGACTAGTGGAAGCTAATCCAAATGAAGTGGTAGAGGCTCCACTGGGTGTAGAAGCTGGTTCTCTGATCCCTCGGTGTCACCCAGGAGATCTCCTTTCCAGCTGTGCTTGTTGCTGATGGGCATTTGCTCCAGCGTTGGAGTGCATTCTTAGCAGCTCCACAGCTCTGTAGCTGGTACTAGCTTTGGTGTCTCTAGTACTGAGCAGCTGCCTCGGGCTGTGCCACACCAGATTGGCTTGAATGGCCTGGAATAAAGTTAGGTGACAACACAGATAGTGTTCACCAGGCCAAGGCTGTGCTGTGGTTCCAGCTTTGCTGCCTCCAGAACAGAAGTCTGGAAGTGGGCAAGAAGAGGAGAGTACAAAGACCGAGCCTGTGTTGTTGCAAACATTATATTCCCCCGCTCTTGAGAAGCTGCTGTACCCCTGACATGGTAGGAGACTGCTACCAGCTCTGCACCGAGGGTCCCACACGTAAAGCAATGGAATATATCATAGTGGCCTCTCTAGGGCTTCCTGCATACACATGTATATCCACAAGCCCTTCACGTGCATCTTGTCCCACAGCTTGGAGCCAGGCAGGTCCAGGCTCCACGAACAGTAGGAGCTAGCTGTGAGTGGAAAATGAGGCTGGAAAGCTTATTCTTTCTATGCCCAGCAAATGGAGTATGGACAAGGGTAGGAATTGGGTTTCAATTTTAGCCTGGTGGGGAAAGTATCAAGAGCGTAAGGAGCGCTGTTTATCGCTTTGGACTTGGCAGGCTTGAGAGAAACAGCTGTGGGAACCAACCTCCCTCTTTCCTAGGGTGGGCCAAGGCGAGATGTGGTTTGTGTGTGTTTTGGGTTGGGCGCTGGTTTTTGCCTGTTCCTTCATTGCCTGTAGGTTGCAGTAACTGCTCATCTCACTCTTGCGATCCCTCCAGGAGGCAGCTGTGCTGCTGAGGACTTACAGGCAGTTGATGAAGAATGTTCTTGAAGACGCACGGCTGGTCAGGCTGCAGCTGGAGGGTGGAGCACTCCTGGCCAGACTGAGGAAGGAGGAGTCTTGTGTCACCCTCACCCACGACTACAGGTGAGCCCCAAGAGTGGGAGAAGAGGAGATGGAGATGAGCAAAAAGCAGGCACTGGGAGTCTCTGTGAGATGACCCATCGTTGCTGCAGGCTAGAGAGCAGCTTTGTGTAGCAAGGACTTCTGTTGAAAACAGCAAAGGTGAAAAGCGTAATGAATTTCACTCTTATCCTGACTCCTTCCTCAGTCCAAAAACTTGTCTGGGTGGATTTACTTAAATGGTTAAAGTTCCTTTTCCAAGCCAAATCAGACTTATCTTCTGTAGTGGAGAGAGGGCTGGATATTTTGTGCACTTCTAAAAGACAAGTCTTAATTGATGATGCCAGTGATGAATGTTTAGGTCCAAGGCATTATCGCTGTGTGATTTACCAAGGCACTCCTTATGCAAGGGGATTTCCAAGGACCTTAACTGCGAGGAATGCTTTCTGGCTGAAGAAGCTCTGATCTCCTCGCACAAACAAATATTCACTGCCTATTTGCAGAATTGGTATGAGAAGCGGGGACTGAGAGAGGCCAGCTGTTTGAAATTCCCAGGGCATTGCACAACTCCTGTTTGTACTGTTAAAACACCTGAAGCCTATCAGCATGTGAAGGCCTCTGTGCTATGTGCTGTGCAAACAGCAAGGTGGAAGGACAACCCTTGCACCTAGGAGCTTCCAACCTGAGTGTGAGATAAATGCTGGTGTGTGGGTACAGATGGGGGTGTAGCGGATGGCAGGGTGGTGTGGAATGGCTCCGTGTATCTGCAGCCTTGCTCCGGTTAAACTCTCTGTTGCCATCGCAAGCTGGGAGGTTTTAAGGGCGGGAATGGAGAGAAGATAACAAAATAGCTTGCAGGGTATCTCACCCAAACACTGTGAAAAGAACAACATTTGTCTTTGAAAATTCAGCAAGTGGATCACAGTGCAAGTTGCTACCTGTCACTGGGAGATGGGGGTCGGCATTTTGGTGCTAAGTAGGAGGGGAGCATGGGGACAGGTGTAACCATTTCTTTTCCCTGCTTGCTGTGACTCCTGTCAGCAGCTCTGGCAGGCCATGCAGACAGAATTTTCGTGCTGAACTGGTGAAGTACTCTTGATGCAATTTAGGGTAGGATTAGTACAGTATAGCCTTTTCATTCTGACATGATGTGAGAAGCACAGATAATGTGGGTTGTTGTGTTTTGGCTTTGGGGTTTTTTTTGTTTTATTTTAAGCAACACACAGCAACTTTAGAGTCTTAGGAGAATGGGGAGAATGTGCATACTTTTTTTGTTTTGGTTTGGTTTTAAGCTAAACCTGTGTTCTTGTGCAGGGAAATGATCAACTTTGAAATCTGATCTGACAGAGCCCCTAAGGATAATTTACTGTTTTGATTACCTTAGGAAGGGGAGGGGAATACACACATAATTCTTTGATTGCACAGTGTTTGAGTGCATGCCGAGGCTGTGTAACATGTTCTCTGTTTAATTCAGGTTATATTTGTTGCCTGTCAGTATGAATGGAGAGTGTATGCTACGGGTCAAATATATGTAGCTCTCTCCAGCCTGAGGAGTGTAAATGAATATAGTGGGAGAAAGTTAGTCCTCTTCTAGCCTGTGAGCAGTTGCAGAAACTAAAATTCACGCAGTATTTTAATTTGAGGAAAAGCCTGCTTGTCATGTAACTTGGGGCAGAGGACTAAAGAAGTCCACTCTTCCATGTTCCAGGATCCTTTTAAATGGGGAAAAAGCTCTATCACTCGGCCAGAGAACTCTGTATAAGACACTGTTGATTTTAGATCCTCCATGGCTCTGCACTTGCTCCTTCTCTCCAAACTGGTGTGCAGGTATTAAAGGTTCTGAGCTCTGCTAACTCTATAAAGGCTCCTATGGTTATGATTTTCAAAGGCTTCTTTAACAGACAGGATCAAAGCAGGGTAGGGACAAAATACTGTAGTTGGCCTACTAGCCAAGTAGCCAGCTAGCATGGAGTGGCTATTGTATATGAGTCCAATATTAGATTTTTGACTGGTGATGTAATGTGAAAATATGTGAAAATGGAACAGGACTGGTTGTCTCTGTGCACTCAGCAGGGCCTGTTGTACTGTTTTTCTGAACTTTGAATTGTAAAATCTTGATCAATGCTTACCAGTCTTTAATTCCACACCCACTCCCCCAATACTTGAAATCAGATTATTTACAAAAGCAAGTCAAATGGCTTTACCCTTCTGAGCCACCTTTTGGCTCTTGTGTTAATCACGTATCATTGTTTTAGTTTTTTCTTCTCTCTTGTGGTGCAAAAGCCCTATCAAGCCAAAAGTCACGAGTGCCAAGACTTCTTAGTCAAAGTTGAGGCCAGCTGTGAACAGGTGTCAAAATGTGCAAGAATTGCATATAAGTAGAGGAAAAAATTTTAAGAGCAGTTTTCTGGACTCTTAGCTCCACTTAATTAAAATATGCCAACCAAAAGTGCAGAACTAAAGGTAAAAATGGTGATTTTTCTTAAGAGGCATAAAGAAGACAAGCCCAGCTGCACCGTCACCTTGGGATTAAACAAGCAAGAGACTGACTTGCTTTTTTTGCAGCGGATATGTTTTTCCAGCTTTCACAGCTGACTTTCTTGCTAGTTTGTGGCTTCGTGTGGCAAAAAGAATACCAAGAGGTGGTAAGAATAGAGATGGACAAATCCATCTGAAAACGCTTGACTGCAGGTTAGAGATAGTATGCTAAAATAGGCAAGGAAGCAGGCTTGTGTTCTGTGCAGTCAGATGTTATCTGCCAAATGCCTTTCGGGAGCACACAGCAAACAAGACTTGCTTTAGTCTTTCTTTAGTAATGAAACTCTTCCCTTGGGGTTGGTTTTGGCATGTTTCCCTGCTCTGCCCTCCTGGAGAGTCGAGATGCCCTTTGGAGTGTTTCATGACACAGAGCAGTGGAATCTCACTGCTGCTCAGGTCTGACCCAGGCTTTGCGAGGGTTTGCTAAGCCAGTGATACAGCTCCCTTCCTGCAGAAATTGAACTCATCCCATCAGAGATGTGGTCATGCAGGAGAGATGCATTGTGGTACATCCATTTGTTTCTCTGACAGATGCTTTAAGAGCGTCCAGGATCCTTCCTGGATGGTCCCATCCTGAGAGATGCTATAGCAGCACAGCAGTGGCTTTGACCAGTAACTCCGCTCCCTCTCTGTTCCCAATGTGAGCTGACCAAGAGTCTCCATACTCCTTTCTCCACCAAGAACTGCTGTAAAAGATAGCCTTGCTCATCCAGCTGCTTATCCACAAAGGGAAAGATGGACTTCTCCAAGTGGAGAATTGCCACTTATTCATTGTTGGTGGAGCTGGCTGGGTTTAAAGCCAGCACATTTGCCTTCACGCCATCTGCTGCACCGAAGGCTTGCTGCTTCTTCAGGTCTGTTAGCTGAAAGCTTCCAGGCTTTGCTGTCCCAGTCTTTCTGGGGGTTGAAATGCAAAGCTATTAGCCTAGCTGAAGTTCATGTCGGTAAGTGTGGACAAGTGCCATGGAGACATCCATTACTTTAATGTCACTAATACTTATTTTTGCACTTTTGGACAGGAAATCTTTAATAAACAGAGTCTTTTTAATAAGTTACATAGAGTTGGCTAGCAAGTGTATCTTTGACTTCTGGATATCAGTGTATTGATCAACCAACCTGTGGCTTGCAGGCAACTCACTAAGCCAGTTGTGGAAGGTGGACTAATGCATTGCTTATTTTGTGGTGGATTTCAAAGACTTCTCTGACATTTTCATCATAAGCCTGGAGAAGCTGCCAGGAGCCAGGCAGCAGCAGTGGGAGCTCTTACTAAAGTGAGGCAGCTGCATGGGGCTGGGCAGCAAGACAGGGAGACTTAATGTCATCTTTAGCCTGACATTTTCCACTGTTGTTCTCATTATTGCTGCTCTTCCAGCATAGCCAAGAGCTGGGAACACTTGTCTGGACAAGGTGTCCAGTGATGCCTTTCGTCCTCTAGATATGCTATGAGTCAGAAGTGGAGTAAAGAAAATACAAACATTTTATATTAATATAAAGATGCCTTATACTAGTCGAACCAGAGTACACCTGGTGCATGCATGGCTCTACCAGCGAACCTGTGTTCTCAGTGTGGCACGGGAATTGGATTGCGTCATGTTCTGCATGTTGGCAGGCAAGATAGCCACAAGACTAGATGTGAGAGCTAAAAGAAAGAGAAAAACCTCAGACGGTGGAGGAATGACCAGGTTGGGTGCTGGGCTCTGCAACGTGCAACCAGAAAAAGCATAATCTCTTCCCCCAAGCTCCTCATCTGAAAAGAATTTGTGCATGCAAGCTGTGAATAAGCAGCTTATAAATAGATGGAGGAGTGAATTCTCCTTTTGTTTGCAGAAGGCAGTATAGTTAGTCTCTGTACTTCGAGGGTGGAGTGGCTAAAGCCAAGAGCTGGTTTTGTGAGCTGGCTATTTTTAGTGTGGCTTGGTGATCTGGTTGGAAGCCGTGGGTGGGGACCTGAGCTGAGCAGAGGTAATGGGCAGTGCGGAGCAGACTTCCTGAGCAGCAGCTGCCAGGTTCCTGATGCTGGACCTGGCTCAATTACAGCAACAAAGAGAGTGATCTTAATGGCTAACAGCCTCACAGCTCTTGTGCCTGGCTTCCACACGCAGTATTGAGGCACTAGGTCTGCTTGAAGCTGTGGCCAGTTAATGATGCAATGGGTTATAGCTGTGTGGTGCTGTAGGAGCTCATGTTTGTGGGTCTTTAGCAAGACTCCTGTTAGCAGCAACTCTTGGGATGCTCCAACGCAGGTATGTGCCACTCTGCAAAGTGGTGTACTTTTGGCAGAAGTAAACTTGGATAATGTATAAGCTCTCGAGGGGTCCAGGAGAACACAAGCTCTCTCCTGCACAAGCACATTTGAAGCTCTGTCTGTCTGGGGTAGAGGCAGAGAGACTAAGCAAAACATGGGACAAGCTGGAGGCAAGGGTAGAGGGGAGACAGGTGCCTGGTGTGTATATCCCAGTCTGGGGAGACTGGGATGGCTGGCATTCTTGGTTTGGAAGGTAAAAGGTGTGCACCTGCAAGCTGACAGCTGCTGCCATATGCTGGTGGTCATGGCCAGGCAACCTATGTGGGGAAATCCTTTCTGGAGTATTAATGTCTTCTGCCATCCCCTTTCTGCTTTAGAGATGTGTTTGTTTCTGTCTGTGTTGTGGCCAGTTTGATGGTCGCTACTCTGTGCCTTTGCATGTGCTTCAAAAGACAGCAGTGCTTGTGTCTCTTTCGTTGATGCCACTTTCCTGGTTTGCTTAACTAGTGCTTGCTCATCTTCCTGCCTCTCTGGGAGCTTTGGGAACCTTCATGCTACCACTTTCCATAGTGCACGCTCCTGGCATGGTCTGCAAGATGCATCTTCCATTAATAGGTGTCCTTTGCATGTTTCTCCTGGGGACCTTATCCTGAAACCTTCATCTTGGTTAGGACAAGCTCTCAGTATACCTTGAAGCGAGATGAAAAACTGTGCTTAAATCCTTGCCTCAAAGATTGGCAGCTTGCTGCCATGAGATGCCGCTGCGCTGTTGCTGGTGACACAGAAGATGCTGACCAACACTAAACCTTTGGCCTTTAGCAGTGCATGGGTGGAAGTGCTCTTCCATCGTCTTATTTGTTTGTGTCAGGTGGAGGGAGGAGCGCATGGCGACATTTCTATCCAAACACATACCATGCTGCTTGGTATTCATTTTCGTTACAGTCTAACCTGTTCCCTCTGTTTGCGTGGTGGTTTTAGCCCGGTAAAAAGCACTTATGCTCGCATTAAACAAACCTCGTTGCTCCGCACATAAAGGACCGAGGAGCTGTTGTCATTCTGAGTGTATGACGTGCTGTGTGGAGCCAGTTGTGGCATTTGCAGAGAGGTGAAAGATTGCAGAGGTCTGTCTAGGTAAGTTTTCATTGTTCTTTTAGGCTTTTCATGAGGTGATCCCCCTCAGCTCCCTTTCTGCTGTTTATTTTCTGCTGTCTTATGTCCTAAATCTTCCTGGATTCAGTGGGAATTTAGCCAGAAGACTCCAGTTTTGCTTGTTGTTTGCAATGTTTGTCATGCCAACAGGGCATTAGGTAATTAATGACACACTGTGTGTTTTATCAGTTTAAAAATATTACGGAAAAAATTGCAAAAAGTTTCCAGTATAGGATGTTAGCTGACCCGCCTGAAGTTCCTGGCTCAGCCCAGACCATCCCACAAGCACCGTTTTTTTTTTTTATATGGCTGAGTTGGGGTAGATGTTTCTGTTACTGGGGTAGTTAACAGCACAGTCACTGCTATTATATGCATCATAAACACTGGGAGTGTGCAAAAGGAGGATGTATCAGGGAAATAGGTATGTGGCTTTAAATGACAGTGGGTATATATTTGAGCAGGGCATCTTAAAAACCTGGTGGTCCTAACTCCAAGAACACAGCTGCTAGACTAGTGCAGTCGACCTAGATAACAATATAAATAGTTAATGTACATGGGACAAGGTTTGGAGGTAGGATTTTTTTACAGCTGGTAGAAAGCCACAGCTTGATGCTTGGTGTTTCCACATCCTATCTCAGGCTCCACTGCGGGGTGAGCTTTCCCCATAAGTAGGCTACTTGTTGGTCTGGGATTTCTTTTTTTTTTTTTTTTTTTTACAGCTGGTAGAAAGCCACAGCTTGATAGTTTAAAATCAACCAGAGTCTGAACACAGTTTTATTGAAACTGAATGCAGGCCAGGCTGGGGAAAGAACCAATCGCAGCTTGGGACCACACTTGGACACTTGTTTAACTGTATGCATCAATCCCTTTGCTTTTAAAGGGGCTTCAGAGTATATTTCTGCTAAAAACATGTTTAAATGAACTGTGCTCCAGAAGAAAAGTCTCTCAGCAATTACGGTCTGCGGTGTGTTGTATTAATTGGATGGGTTGCTCCCAGTGCGTGTGCTTGTCAGGTAACCTAGTGAGGAGGGATTCAGTCAGATCTGTGGTCTCAGCTAGATCCACTGTTCCCATCAGGAATGGCAGAAATCCCACAGGCAGCCCCAAACTTGGTGTTTGACCTCTGTGCCTTTCTAAAGACGCTCTGGGGTTCTAAAAACTGTACCTAGTTCGTCAAATACTTTTATTAGGTAATTAAAACCACCGTGGCTATTTGTGCTGCAGAGAATAATTACAGTTTATTTAGCAATATCTGTATTAGCTTCACCATGGCCAGTCTGAATTTTAACCTCAACTGCATGTAAAGTTTTCAGCTTGAAGAGCAGGAGCATGTGTTTGAGGTTGACCTCATTTTATGGGATCATTACAAATATGGCAGACGGGTAGGTTGCTACCAAAATGCATTAATGAACAAGAGAGGCTCTAATGCATTTCTCTTCCTGCAAAACAACCCTCAGGCACACAGGACTTTCCCTGCAGAGCTGGAAGGCTTTCTTTCTGCAGCATTGCTCTGGATGTGCAAATGATTTGTAGCCAAGGCATCAGCACAAATGATCTGGGTGGTGTCCTTGGACCAAGATGTCCTTTAAATCTCTTTGTTGCCAGATCCTATTTCTTTTCTGCCAAAACCTGTAGAGACATCCACGAGGGAGGTTCAGCACCAGGAGTGGAAGACTAGATGAGGCTAATGTTGTAACATCTGACCGTGTTTCTTCTAAATTACTGAATGATCAGGGATATCTGGTTTTCCAGGGCAAATTACCTGGAATATATTTGCCTAAAACCCATCAAATACACTATGGCAAAAGGCCACATGTCTTGTGCTTCTTCCATCCACAAATTTTTGCCATTTTAAAATTGACCCAGGTTAGTCAGAGGATGAGCTCTGGTTTTAGCCTTCACTTTAGCTGTTCCTCTTGCTGTTGGCTAGAGAAAATTTTCAAGGGGCAGACAGTAACTTGCAGAATAGTAATGGTTCTGCTGCTTCTCTCCCTGCGTTCTTCTATTTGCGTCTCACTGGCATCGGCAGGCATTGCCTCGTGCAGCACCTGCTTTTGCAAGCCTGCTGGATGCCTCTTCTTGGGCCATCTATTTTCAAAAACAAATCAGGTATTTTGCTTTGAAAACTAAAGTGTAACTCTCCAAGGCTAGCTTTTTTGAAGGATGGATTCAGACAGAAATGGTCTTTCTAAATTATAGGTTTAAAATTACCCTACCATTATACAACTGCTTGGCACTTCTCCAGAAAACTGAAGATGTTTGGAACCTTTTCCACTGAAACGATAATTGCCCAATGAAAACAGGATTTGGGGAAACATAAACTGACATCAAGCTACTCCTTTTTGCTATAAATTATATTGACTCTGCACTATTGCAAAATTACTTTGGATGATTTGACCATGGAAGAATGTAGTGAAAGACTCTTATTACCACACTCACATGTGCAGGGAAATTGCAATGCATCCAAACAGATCTAAGCTTAGACAAGACTTTCCACTGACTTCAAACAACTCTCTGCTTTTCTTCCTCAGAGTTGCTCAGGCCTCTATTAAAATATCTTTAAGGTGCTTAACAGCCAGGTGTTTCCCTTTGTGTGGCAGGTCGGAAGTAATTTTTTCTTCTTCAACCAAATTTTCAATATTTGGTTTGTTCACTCCAAGCTGCCTTGAAAGCAATGAAGGACAGGAATGAAAAACTCCCAAGTCTGACTCTGAAAAAGAAATAGTTGTTTATGCAAGGTATCATTTTCCCAGGAAACTCCCTGTTGCAGGATATCATTGAGTTTACTAGTATACTAGAAATTATTTAGGAAGAAGTTTTTAAGATGTGCATCAGCAAATGGATGGACATGTGTAGGTAGGTAAACAGATGTACAGAGATTTGGGAGAACGCACTTAATGCCCAATGGATACTTTCTGTGAGCACTGGAAGTGCTGAAGTGAATCAAAAAAACCAAACTTTCCTGTGGACTGTAAGCGATTTCTTTGTTTGGGTCAGTTTGCCTACCTACTTTATACTACAGGGTGGAAAGGGTTATATTTTCCTCTGCGTAAGAGTAAAAGATGGATGTTAGTCAGAGAGCCTGTCAAGCTGGTAAAAGTGAACTGTCAAGAGCTGGCAACATATGAATGGAGTTACCTTGGAGATGCAACAGAAGACCAACAACTAGATGTTGAGATTTTAATGAATGCCTGCCAAGCGAGGCAGAACGTGTGAAAACAGTGTGGCTGGACCTTGAAGCAAAGAACTGAGGTGCTGGGATGCTAGAGGAACTCGGCTGAGGAAGAGGGACGGTGTAAGGCCACACCTGAAGTCCCTCTGGGGCTCTGAGCCCAGAGGAGCTATTTGGAAACCCTTTTTTTTTTTTTTTTTCCTGGGTGGCTTGTGTACAGTCACTCAGCAAACTATTGGCAGGACCAAGAGAAGGGGCAGCCTTAGGGTGTTGGGTTGTGCCCTGATAAGTGTATCAATAGCCTGCTGCAAGCAGACAACAAGAAAGAAAACAAAATAACTTAGATGACAAGAGTAAGGGATCTTAGATAATGATATATGCTCTAAACAGCCCAACCTAAAATGAAAATAAGAACTAATTTCCAGCCCTCTTACCTGAAATGAATTCTCTGTCTAGTCCCTGCTTATCGTATAAACTCCCAAATGCATCCTAGGCTGACTCTAGGTAAGTTTGAGATACCTGTGGATCAGTAACACAAAGGTTTTCCATGTATGCATTCAGTAACAGGATCTCACTTTTAGTGCCGTTGAATCAGCTGAGATAGAGGGAAGATAACTGAGTATCTGTAGACGTGTAGCTGCCGCATTATTTGCCGGGATATGGATCGCATCTGATGGCGCAGAGGGCTGAGCTCATTTCTAAACTAGCTTGGTTAGGTTAGCTTGGCTCTAGCTTGGTTCTTCCCTACCGCTTTCTGCAAATGCAGTGAAGGCTTGCTCTTATTGAGATCTTCAGAATCTGGCTCTTTATTTTTCTAGTATTGCCAATAATCTGGGATAATTCCTTCTGTGGAAGGAACATGTGTGGGGCCAGAAGAGCACTGTTTGGGGTGGATTTTTTTCAGTCCTTCAGCTCAGCAGCAAGTAGTTCACCCGAGCCCCTTTTCCTGAAGTGGGCTCATTGGGGCTTGGTGGGTGGGCCAGCAGTATTTTATTACTGCATTTTTGAACCTTACTTTCCCTGGAGTGGTTTGCTGGTCATAAGGCCAATACTGGTCTCAGGTGTGCTCCAAGAGACTGGTCTTGTCCACGGTGGCACAGTGAATTCACCTCTTTACACAGTGAGTTGGTGATAGGCCTATTTCTGTTTATAAAAAAAATACTTCAGACATGTTTGTTTTGTAATCACTTCCTGCCCCTCTACCCTAAGGGTGATTTTTCCCATAGTTGCAGTGTTGTCTTCAGAAGAGCCTGTATTTTCTGACTTTGGGAAATGTGCTGTCTGCTATGTGGGAATCTTTAGTATTTAGAGCCTTGAGCCCAGGTTGTGACTGACTCCTGTCAAGGAAAACTACTCAAATTTGAGACAACTGGAGTCCTGTTTCCTCCATCAGGTATGGAAGGGAGTGGAGTGGGACTCCCTGGCTCTCTTTCGCTGTATCAGATCACACTCTGTGCTAGGTAAGCCAACGCAAGAGCTGGAACTCTTGTTTCAAGTTGCTATGCCATAAGGTTACCATCCTGCGATACCTTCTTAAGGGTTGAAACCATGCATGCTTTCTTTATCATGGGCTTGGGTGGATATAAGGACTCCCATTACAGAAGGGTCTAGCAGGTCAATCTAGCTTGTTGATGAGTGCCATCAAAGAAGTAGCATCAACACCAAAGTGATTTCCATGGAAGCTCAGAGAAAGGTTGGAAAAATATTTTGCCTCACGAGAGGATAATTGCAAATGTTTGCATATAACAGCCTGTAATGTCTAAAGTTATAGGTGCTTGCTTGTCTGTGCTGGTGGGAGGAAGAGCATTTGCTGTATCGGTGTGCTTTCCTGAGTGGATGAGAGCATTCATGCCAGCAGGGACTTCAGACACGTGGGAGTACGACTGAAATATGTCTGCCTGTCTGGCCATCAGTATGCTGGAGCCTTATTCAGAAACTAGGACCTGACAGATATGCTCTGCTGCACAAAACCCAACAGTATTAATGTTGTTGCCAAATACAACTTCCAGCGATCTTCCGAACTGTTTCTCATTAGCTGTCCTAGCTCTGTCAGTGCTGCTGACAGGAGCTGGCCTTCACAACCTGCTCTGTAAGCATGCTTTCCAGAGCTCAGCTTGGACAGTGGTTATGGCTCTGCTGCTGCAAGTCTCCTGGGTTGGACCTAGGTCCGTCCCTGGGAAAGGATTAGAGGCTCATATCATCACTGTTTTTTTTATGGTGGTTTCGGGAAATGCGGGAGCAGCATTACAGCTCGGATCTTTCCATTGAAGCTTGCAGATTCTCTGTAGAGAACCTGTCTCCTCTGCACTGCAGTAGCACTGATCTTAGTCCAGAAACAAATCGGGTTTTTTTGGCTGCACTTTGGAGAAATTCATTCAGTCTAATGGCATTTTGAAGAGGAAAAACAAAAGTATCTAAGAGCCTGAGGTTTGAGAAGTTGGCTGTTGCACACTGGGTGGAATTCTGAATGGAAAAATCCTGTGGATTTCTGCTATGCAGAGCTAGTTGTCCAGACCTATTGTACTACTTCATGTCAATTAAGTACTATCTAAAAACTACAGGGTGGTTGCCACTAAATGCTTATATTCAGTTGCATTTCATAGGTTCAAGATGCCTATAACCTAAGACAGAAATAAACGTGAACGCTGAATGGCTTCTATGAATTTCCATTAGCAAAGCTTTCAGAGTTTATTAGCTATCTATTTCACAAGTGCTTTGGATAATTTTAATAATATGATGAAAAAGCCATGCTCTCATAAGCCAGAAGGTTGTAAGACAATTGGAGAACGAAAGCTGGTTTAGGGTGAGTCAGGAGATGCTCAGGCAGCTAAACATGCTGGTGTAGAGCACCGCTGAAGAAGGCTGTAGTATTTTTGTTGAAGGTGTCTGTTGAGTCCATACTTGTAAAAGGAGGGGAAATCCAGAAGCAGAAGAAATATGAGAAGTTCAGGGACACAAAGAAAGAATAAGCTTGAATGCTGTTCTAAATCCTGGCTCTAATTTGGTCAAACCTGTGCTGGAGAGGTGCTGCACACATCTGAAAGGAACCTGCTAATATTCATCATCGTGTCAGGATTAAATGGTGTGCTCAGTCCGTGACTGCAGCATCCAAGGGCACTGGGCTCCAGGCTGAACCCCTCCATTCCTGCCTGTGCCCGGAGGAGGTTAACTTCTGCTGTGGCCAGGCTGGCAAGGAGAGTGCCGCCTGGTATTGCCTGTTGGGCTTTGGTCAGCACAGCTGCCTGTGGAAGATGGGGAGCTCTGTCTTTGAATCTTTCCAGCACAACATTGTAAAATCTGATTTCTCTTGGCTCTGGGGTGCTGTACGCTTTGCATATTTGTTTGCCTGATGGAAATTCCTGAGACTGACTGGGGCATCAAGTGCTTTATATTGTTGTTGTTTTTGTTTAGGAAAGATTTGCTTCCTAGTGATTGCTTATTTACTTATTTAAATTAAATTCAAATGGTGGTTTTAGACACTGAGACTGCCTGAGCCTGCGTTTTGTGAAAGCCCACTGATGCAATAATCTGTGTTTATGAAAAGCTGAGTATCCTACCTGAAAGTGTGACAAGTACACTAAGTTTTGCAAGGAGTCTGGCTGGGAGGAGACGCTCTTGTCCTTCCAGCCAGGTTGTCCGCATTGGGATCAGAGAGTGGTGAATCACGGGAACGTGCAGGGAGCAGCATTATTCTCCTTCTGTTCTCCATAGGGAAATGGCCATTACGGGTCCCATGGGGAGGATGACCAAAGCACCGCTGTTAGCCAGGTCGTGTTTGCATGAAGTGCTGGGGGAAGGACCTAATGCAAAACCCCTGACCAGACTTGTGTCCCCTTCCAGAGACGCACTTGATGCTGCCAGTGTGCTTTATAATCGAGTTGATGAGGGCGTTCACCGACTGGTGATGCTGTCGAACAAACGCATCCAGGAACTGGAGCTGGTGATGGAGTTCGAGAAAGTAGAAGAATGTTTTAAGGAGGTAAGGCCTGTTTGTCAGTTCCAGTGACTGCCTGCTGCCACCCTCTGACTGTACATCCTACAGCAGGTACTGGGCCTGTTGATCTCTTGTGTGAAGGTATAGAATGATGCCTGTAGACCCTTAAAAAGAACACCCGAACAACTGAACATTAGAATTTGGGATACGTTTTCAGATGTGCTGAGAACCAAGCCACTGTTTGCCTGGTATCTCTTGATGCCAAGTAAAAGTCTCCTGGCTGCTCTCTAGGTGTGGATCAGTCAAACTCCATAAACATCTGTGATGTTTTTCCATACCTAAAGACCACAGTGTAGTGGCTCGTTGGTTGGCAGTACACTTGGAGGTGGGGTGTCTTTTCACAAAGGTCAGCAAAAGCACCCCCCCAGCAAGACTGTTGAGGAGCCATTCTTCATGCTCCACCTCGAGAAGCAGCAGAGCAATGGCAACAAGCTGATGATGAGTCCGCGTGTCCCCTCTGGGCTGTATATCCTTCAGGGTTTGCTTACATCCTGCTGCTGAATGAGCCACACATCGCGTACGCCATACTAGCTGCCCTTTTTGCACTCTGTTTAGATTCCTGTGCAGTGCTCAGGTCCCTGCTATCTGATAAGCCCCAGGCACATTCCTTCCCCTCTGGGTGCAGCCCCAGGCACGCTCCTTTTGCCTCTGGGTGCAGCCCTATATTCAGCCTCCAGGGAGGGGAACAGCCTCTTGTCCTTAGCCCAAGAGCCATGCTCGACCCCCCCACCCCCCTGCACTTCTGTGGGAGCTTAAAATTCCCCTTCATGTGGTGCTCATCGAAACTCTTTACAGCTGTGGGATAACTGAAGCAAACAGGCACTGCTTTTCAGAAGGACCTTTGAAACCTGTAGTTGTGTAGATAGAGAACCTTAAAAAGTCATAAAGTAGCTCAGGCTGTCTGAGTGTCCTACAAGATCTGGTCAGTTCCTTTCAGTGTTGCAGATCCCAGATGTGCTCCTTAAACCTGAACTCTACCTTGAAATTATGGAGTCGCATAGTCTCCTTTGCTGTAACTCATCACCAATGAGAAGTATTTTGTATCACTTATTACCCTGTGTGGGTGAAAGGTTGTGTGCTGTTTGGAGCTCGCCTTAGGAACCTGCATCCTTGAAGATCAGTACTAGGACCAGTTTCACCATTGCTCTTCTAGGATTCTGGGCTCTCCTCTGGAGAGAACTGGATTTGCAGAGGAGGCTGTAGCCTACGTGTTGTTTTCAAAGGCCAAGCTGGATCCAAGAGTTTTAATGACCTCCCATTTAGAGGTAGACACTCGGGCGCCCTGCACTATGTGTTCAGGACAAGAAGTGTGATGCAAGAACCTAGTAAAGACTCCCTTAAACACACAGGTTCTTAATACTATAGAGAAATGAAAAAAGACAAGAAGGCGGGCTCTGCAACCTGTCCCTGCCTTAAGCTGAACTTTTTTTGATTGAATTGAAAAAAACTGACTGCTCCCAACTTACTTTGCTTGCAGATGATGGCAGCATTGCTGGCAGCAGCTGCTCCTGCTTTTAAGCCTGCCTAGGAGCTCTAGGCAGCAGCAGTGTTCCCCTTTGCAGTATGGGTCACAACCTGGGAGCCCACCCCCATCTCCTCCTCTTGCCGGTGGGCTTGTTTCATGGGCGCGGACCCTCTCTCAGTCCAGAAGACTAGGAGTTTGTCCTTGACTGTGGGGTTGAGTTGGGATATGGATTTAGATGATACAGGAAGACAGGATGTGTGGGCATTAGGAAACATTTAGTCTGTCCCTTCCCTCAGGTACAGCTATGCCTGAAGCATTGCAGACAAGTTTACTAGCCTGTTTTTAAAACCAACTGTTGATGGAGATGCTGTGTTATCCTGCCTTGTCTCCTGTGTCTGCTTTACTTTTAGGACACTCTTGTTAGTCAGTTCTCTACCCATGTTTGAGGATATAGGCTTATAACTGCGGCAGTGGCTGGGCTCTGTTGAGGAACGTGCAGTTACTGCACGGCTTTGTGGCGAACTGCCTTTAGAAAACCAGTAGCTGAGAGTCCCAGAGAACTGTGAAACATTGCAGATGGGGAGAATCCATCAGTATGTTCACACTGACGTAGTTCGTGTCCTGCTGGTCAGAAAAGGGAAGTGGTGTAGGAAATCTGGTAGCAGGGAGATTTTATCCCACTTGGGGGTAACAATAATAGGAATATCAGGCCAGCCTGCAGGTTGCAGGGCTTGCATTAGACCATGGCTCACCCGAAACAGAGCCCAAGCAGCTACTTGCCCTGTTTATGCCTAAGGCTAGTGAGCAATAGCAGAGCTTTGCAATTACTCAGTAACCTGAAGTGGAAAAACTCCTAGCAGGAGGCTCAGGCTGAAATGCCAGGATGGGGGGGGAGAAGTGTACATGCACATTCTTTCCAGTAATGAAATGACGAGCGTTATGAGAGCTGTTCCTTGCTCTTTCCACATAAAGGCCTACCTTGAGTAGCACAGAGTGACTAATAGTGAAGCTTTTCCCTTTTCTCCTAGGTCAGCAGTTGGATCGAGAATGTTGGCAGAAAACGGCTAAAGGAAACGATCAACCTGGATGATTCTTTGGAGATGCTGCTTCAAGCGCAGAAGCAGTTCAGGGAGTTTGATCTTATTGCCAGTGTAAGTGTTGTCTGATTGGAAAAACATATTCTCCAGAGTCTGAGCTGGCAGCATATGTGCCTCGTACGTGCTCAGCCAAACCCATGATGCTAAGATGGCATTGGTAGAGGGTTCATCACCAAGGTGTCTGTCGTTCCTTTACACTACTTGGTTTCTCTGCTCTCCTCTTGTAGACAAAGCCACCAGCTCAACCCCTCAATAGATGGTATTTGCCAGTCTTGAGGAAAACAACTACTGTGATGGAAGATGGATTTTTTTTTTTTTTTTTTTTAAATCCCTTGATGTGCTTGTAACATTGTCTTTTTTGATCCTAATTGATCTGTGGCCTTACTATGTAGGCCTTTACAAGCTGCTGAGTGGCTCATGTAAATCATAACAGAGGTCAGGACTCTCCAGAATTCTGCTGTAAACAAGTACACACCTGCTCATGTGATTTGAACCTTAAAAAACAGTCTAATTAGTCCTAGCTGTTAATGACCTTGAAGACTATCTACTGTCCATGTCAGGTCTCTATCCTCATACACGATTGCATTTTGCTTTCAGGAATATTGCAGAAGAGGGCAGGAAGCACTAAAGAAGACAGATCGATGGGAAGACTTTTCCTCTGTGGATGTACATTCTTACAGGGTGAAGCTGCAGACCTATAAAGATCAACTGGAAGAGTTCTGTACTCAACTAGATGAAAACAGGCATCGAATCTGTGAGACGGTCAGGCTGTATGAATTCTTTGACAAGGTAAGAGAAGGCATCTGCTGCATGGAGGAGGGTGTAAAAAGCCTCCTCGGACTCAGTCCAGAGCTTGGCTGTTTATGAAAGATATGAAATGTAGTGTGTGCACCAACAAGGAGCCAGATCTATGATCTGCAAAAGCCACTTCACACTTGTGTGTCTGCAGTGACTTTTTTCAAGTGGGTCTGTGAAAGAAGGGGTGGGTGTGCATTCAAGAAAATGTCTGCCTCTGTTAAGAATAGACGTCTTCTGCCGTCTGAGCTATAGCTTGTAGGCCCCTCTCGTGGCTGCAGTGGACAGAAGAATCATGGCAGTGCTGGCTTGGACACCAAGGGCCAAAAGATTGGCTGCTTGTGTCCAGTCTTGGCCGCCAGGCCAGGGTAGGCTGCCTGCGTTTTGTTCAGTTGGTATCCTTACACGCTGGTAAATTCAACCTGTTGACACATCAGGAGTAGGACCCTGCTATTCAGTGCTAAATATAGCCCAGCCCCTCTCTTGTGGAGGCCTGTGTAAGGAAACGGAGCACGAGAACGGGGTGCTGGGCAGTGTGGCTGAGGGGCCCAAGGGGGCTGGGTTGGCCCAGGCATCTGGGAAGCAAGAGGAGAGAATGCGTGTGGTGACTGTGCTGAGTGCCTGGCCTTCTCACCGGTTTGGTTTAATGCAAATGCACCCATTCAGCAGACCTGCAGTTGGATTTGGTGTCCTTTAATTTCTAAAGTTGCAGATGAATAAACAGTAGGATTTTCTAAGTGCATTTGAAAATACGGCTTTGGCAAGCGCAGAAGGCCAGGGAGTCTGTGCTCCATTTATTCCACACTTGTACAAACATTGGGTATTGAAGTTCTCAAATTCCAGAAAGAATAGACGCTAGAAGTTAAGCTGTACCAGATGTAGGTGCCACTTAGTTGCTGTCTCTGAACTGCCTTGGCAGCCCAGAAGTGCTCAGGGAGGGGGGGAGGAAATTCAGCTAAACATGAAAACATCGAGAAGCATCCTGTGCGAGGGAGGAAAGTGGAAAAGGCAGCCCAGAACACTGCTGTCAGGACATGTGAGGATTGAGTGAGTTTGGTGATGCTCTGCAGGTCTGCTCTAGCTCGTCTATGCAGTTTGCTGTGCAGGTAGGGGACCCTCTTGCTGTGGGAATGTGTAATTATTTTTTTCCCCAGTGAAAAGTGCCTTCTGTGCCGTAGGAGAATGGCAAGAACCTGTGCTCTGCTCATTGAGCACAGACGTTCAGGGCCTGCTCTGGTCCCTGAACGTCCGTTGCCATCATGGGGGATCCTGGCAAGCATGGTCGTTGTCGTATTTCTTCTGATAAACTGAGGCACACAAAGGTGCCAGGTGTTGCTTGGCATCTTGGCAAGTCTGTGGCCAAGCCAAACGACAGTCCTATATGAACCTACCCAGCCAAAGTTTGAGATCCCTGGAGCACAGATGTGGACTGTGGCACATGATGGCTCCTCCGTTCTCCGTTCAGGCATGGAAACTACATTGCGGTACTAGCTCTTGGGCTGCCAGGGTAGTCAGACGTGACTCAACAGCAATGGGTGTTCTTCCACAGCTTCAAAGCCTTTCAAAGCCTGGGCCATTCCCAAGGGCACAAATGTTACACAGACCCCAAAGACGGACCATTTCTTTTCTTAGGGCTTCATAGCACTGCTCATACAGCTTCTTTTTGGTGGATGACAACTGGGGGATGCAGTCCTTGGTGGCGGCAGCAGCATCATCCCTCCTGGTTGTGCCTTTCATGCTGCACAGCCCCAGTGAAAGCTGAATGATAGCGGCACAGGGTGTTTGCGTGCCGCTTTGGTGCGGAGGAGAGGTATCTTGCTTAGTGAGGGAAGAGGATTTTGATCTCACTGGTTTCAGTAGAACTATAAACAATGCTGGTGTTGTAAATACAACACGTGTGTATTGTGAACCGGTGGCCAACTGAAACCAGGGGAGTGGAGGGGATACATCTTGCAGCTGTAGGATGAGTGCAGAAATCGCTGCGCAGCATGAAAGTTCTTTCAGTGCTTATTTTGATCTTGATCTCCAGAATGCTTTCTGCCTTCCCAAAGCAAAGTCAGTGGTGTGGTCTGGGAGGTGGGGGGAAAGCAGATTTTATCTAAACTGATTTCACGCTCTTCTGATGCTGAGCTGCTTTGACCTGACTGCAGTGATCTTGTCAGTGCCTTGCCTAACTCCCTTCTCTCTTCCCTAATATCTGAGGGGATATCAACAGCAGGAGTCTAAACTAAGCAATGTCCTTCATTTTCCTTCTTGTAAAGAGCCTGCAGTGTGCCAGACCCCAGGATTTGGGGAAGGAGCCTGAGGATGTGTAAGCAATGTACACTATGGTAATGAGCTGGCAAGCTCAGATCTCTCCAAACATCTCAGCACGTGCCAAGGGAGTGGAGCACCCACCACCGGGATCATGGTATTCATCCCTCACGCACCTCGCCGCCTACTAGGGAGGGTCCGTTCCGCTGGCCCTTCTGCATGTGGTGGACAAGTGCTTCGTAGGGCGCTGACTGTGGCTGCTGGACAGGCCATGGGACAGGACAGCATGACCCCATATGGTCCATCAAGATGCCGTACTGTTTTTTCACTGCTCGGCAGTTCCTGATGGTCTGTCAGAGCTCCCTGCGATGAGGCAGGCTGAGCTGGGCCAGACCGCATGGAGTTTGCACATGGGCTGGCAGGGTTCCCTCCCCAAAGCCATGACTGGTGCCAAGCTGGATGTTTCCATTTGTCCCCGCTTCCTTTGTGGCAGGAGCTCTTGGTGCCTGACAAGGGCTGGACGGTGGCTGGGCTGAGGCAGGAGGAGCGGTGAAGGAAGCTGCCTTCCCCATCTCTGACTGCGGGTGGAGGATTGTTTTTCAGTACCACAGACCCAGTGCGGGCATACTCGGTGACCTGCCATCTTCCTGTGGCTTCAAGCCTTGTCTGGCTGCTGTCCCTTGTTTACTCAATTCCAAGGCTGTGATGGGATCTGGCACCACACGGTGCTTTGGGGGAGAACTGGGAAGCTGAGCAAGCAAGGGTGTGTATGTTGTACCAAAAGCACTCATGTCTGCTTTTTTCTGGGGTGCCTGCAAGGGCGGTCGCCAGTACCCTTCACTCTCACTGCTATCCTGGCTTCACAGTAACACGGCCGTAGGCACATTACCAGGAGGAGCTAGAGCAAGTCTACCTCTCCTTGCTTACCTTGTTAGCCTTCACATTTTTTCCTTTCTCAAGCTTTCTTTGGGTGAAATTATTTCCCAGGTCACTCTTATATCCCAGGTCTCTGCATGCTCTTGACTTTACCATAAGCAAAGTGCCCAGCTGTCTGGACCAGAGGCTTGAAATGGGCCCACGTCAGAGCTGTGTGCCCTGTCAGGACTGCAGCTACTTAACTTGCCGTGGCATGTCTAATGAGCGAGAGCACACAGCATGGTCTCTGCCAGCCCTGGGATGACAACCAGTCCTGCAGAAGGTCAGTAGCGAAGGTGCATGATGCTTGCTGGCAAAAGTCACTCTGTTAGAAGAAAGCACTGACCCATCCGGAAAGGGCAGAGTCCCATCACACCAGTTCAGCACCTGCATACCCTGCAGCTGTGTGGTGGTGTGGGGCCCAGAGCCTCACAGCTGAACTGCCTGTATCATTACAGGATGGCCTGAGGCAGCCCCAGGGGCTTTTTCCTGCTTGTCCGGGTGTTGTGCAAGATGCTGCCTCTTTTGGTGCTCAGGGAAAGTGTGGGCATTGCTCTGCTGTGGCCTGGGAGCCTGTTGCAGCTTGGGACCTTGCCTTGCATTTGCTTTCCAAGGAAAGCCATTCAGAGTCCCAGTGCTCAGGATTGTTGGGGTGAGGCTGGTCAAGAAATGCTGGTGTTTCCGTTGTTGGGATTTCTTTGGGCTCTTCTCCATGAGCCGTTCCTTCAGTGGTGGTCTCTGTCTGCCACCCCTCAAAGGACCCCTGGCCATCAGCCTGTGCTGATTCTGGTTTCTCAGTAGCCATCTCCAGGCATCCCCAGCTTCTTTCTGTTGCGTGCAAGGAGCTGCTGTTTCTGAGCTCTGCTTGGAGGGGGCAGAGTGTTGCCCAACCCCTCTCCATCTGTGTTGACATCTTTCAGAGAGTGGGTTACCTGCGCTCACGTGTGGATCTACCCCCACGGCGGGTTCTCCTCCGCTCTCCTCCTCCTCTCTCTCTCCTCCTCAGCCACTTTGTTCTTTGTGGCTTAGAAAACAAAGCCTTTGGCAAGTGAAGGAGGTGCCTGCCCTTCCTGGGGGAGGGCCAGCTGGACTGCATTTGATTATGGCAGCGCCTCCTCATCCCTCCCCATTGTCCTTGCTGCTGTAGGAATGCCAGCCTTTTTGCGCTCCATCCCCTGAACAAGTGTTGCTGCCTCTGGGGCCCAAAGAAGGGCTGGGGCCCTTCTTCCCATCCATCCAGGCCGCGCTGGCAGGAGAGCCTCTCTGCACATCTCCATGCACCTTCCCTCTCAGTCGAATACACCCGTCCTGACTCCAGCAGCAGACAGACACAGCAAACCCTCTTGTAAGTACCAAGTGTCCGGCGCCCCGGCTGACGTGTGAGTTGTATTGAGATTGTTTGCAAACAATGTAGAGAAGGCTTTTCACTCGGTTGCTTGTGCGCGTCTGTATGCATCCAGCATGAATCAGAGTGCTTTGTGTGAGTCTTTTGTGCGCTCAGACGGAGCCCCGTGGGCTGTGTGCATCTTTGCATGGTCCCTCCGAATCCCAGGGTTGCGCTGTCTGTAACACAGCGGTGCCTGTCCCTCTTTCTCTTTATTAGAGGTTATTGCATGATCATTTCAGTGGGCATAATTTAACTGCAGCCAGAAGTTGTTGCTGGGATTGCATGCCTCCAGACTAGCTGGATGTATGCACAGGGCAAGTGGTACCTTTTGATCTGCCCGGACTTCTGTTGAAGGTTGTGGACAGCACAAGAGGGGGCTGCTTTCTTTGACTGCTCCAAGGTTTGCTGCGCTTCTGTCCCGTGAGCGACTGAGACCTGCTGGCACAGTGTTCCCAGCTCTGAGAGATAGATCTGGTCTTAGACAGCAGAAATCCAGAGCATGATAAATTAGCTGACTTCTGCAGATGTCATTACCTCCCACTTCTCCCCAAAGATTCAGAACAGTGACCTGCTGATATCTTGTTTTCTGCTGGGCTTGGTTTCTGATGTACCAGATATAATGTCGCAGATAACAGTTTTGAGGGGAAAAAAAAAATCAAGTCCCCTTCAGGCAATAAATTATTGATGTTTCTTTTTGCTTAGCCTTTGATGAGGAAAGAAGGATTTGTGAATGCTGGTCCGTGGGAAGCTGGAAAGGATCCCAGTAGCTGGGACCCAAAAGTGTGATTTTTTTTTTTTTTTCTATCTTGGGCTGTTTGGCCCAGGTTGAGACTTAATTTTACTGAAAGGGCGTTATGATTCCCTGCTCTGGGAGTGTGCTTGGAGGCGATTTGGAGAGTAGAACTTAGCACCTAAGTGGAAAAAGAGGCATTTGATATGTCCTTACTGAAGCGTACTTACTATGAACAGAGATGCAGGTCGCCGTGCCACGATGCTTGTCTCTTGCTAGCAGTCCTGTGCAGGTCAGAACATGGCTTTGCCCCCCAGCACCTCTGCGCAAATGAGGTTTTTGCTGTGCCTTATAATAAAGTCTCTGGGAGAGGCTTCACACGCGCTGTTCTCTCTCTACCTCTACGCAAACTGGCTTTACTTTTCTGGGGACGGGCTGCATGAAATTCTCAAATAACAGCTTTCATCTGGTTACTGGTGCAAGTACTGAAGATGGTGAAGGAAGATCCGAGTGGCACAACGGAGGAATGGATACCGTGCCTTCCTGATGCTGTGAAACTGTTTTAGGGGAAAGCCAGTGTTGTCTGGCTTCAGCATTGTCTGATTTTTTTTCCCTCTTCTCTCCCTCCTTCCTCAATTACGCTTGTAAAGTCGTGCCCCTAGACAGACATCTAGTCTGATTTGCTCTCCCATTTCAGGGGTGTCCTTTTTCATGCGCAGCCTGAAGCAGTTGGGGGAATGAGCCTCGAGGTTGGAAAATCGATCCGCTGGCAGAGTTCGTGCAAGGTTAATGTGTGAAATCTTTCCCTTCTCCTTCCCTCCAGGTTTTTGCTGGAGAAGTCTTCTTGCAAGGTTAATAAGCCTCTAATGTTTACTTTCCCATCAAAAGGTATTCATGTATCAGAAAGTTTCTGCTTTGCCTTGGAGTTTGAGATAGCCCTCTTGCACAAATAAGAAATCCTGACCATTTAAATCTGATCTGCTACAGCTTACAGCTCCCCCTTGTTTTTCTGTCTTGCAAAATTAGTGATTTGGAAACTGTTCTGTTTTATGAATTCTTCAGTAAGTCACTGCTGGATCTACTGGTGCCCAGGCTATTTTCTCCTGTGTTTCATCAATGACTTTATTGCCAAATTGGCATCACAGCAGTGCCGCTAGCTCCCACAAGCTCTGTTACAGTAGGTGAATGCTAAATGGTAGTTAGCACCAGCACTCAGTGCTCCTTTCTGGTTGCACAACACGGGTGTGAGACTGGTGCATGAGGTTGGCTGTCAGTGTTACAGGGCAGCAGTGAATTAATTAGGGTTTTTCATGTGCTAAATCCAAGCACAATTTGCAGTTGAAGGTGAGGGGTTCTTGGGTTGAGATGCTTTTGAGCACCTCCCCCAGCACCTCAGGCTCTGCTTTAGGGCAGTGTGAGGTCTGTGTGATGTGTTTGTGGCATGTGCAGGGGGACAAAGCCTTGATCTGTCTGTGTGGGGTCCTTCTCCTTCCTCCTGTGCTGGCTGAATCCTCCCCCTCACTGGAGGGCACAGCAGAAGAAGAAGAGGCTGGAGGAGTCAGCCAGTGCACAGCATCTTTTTGGGATGTAGGCTGCTCACCCCTCAGCTGCCTTCCCTGATCCCAGGAGTGCCAACATGTTCTGCCACTGCTGTGTATGCAGGGGGGCAATGCTTGATGTGCTGAAAGCATCTGCTGCCTTGATTGTCAGAGCACCTCTGTGCAAACATTCCTTGGTGTCCTTGGCTGTTCATAAGCATAAACTGACAGTTGTCTGAAAGTTTGGGACTCCCCTTCTCCAAGTCAGGTGGAATCAGATCTCCTGCAGGGTCGTGACACTGGTAGCCAGTCACTCATGGCAGGGAAGCAGCATTTCCTCCCAGCAAGTTTAGGGATTTCCCAGCTCGCGTTGCAGCTGAGCTGCAAGGGGAACGCGTTGCACTTGATCTGATGCTAGCAGAGATCTTTCCTCAGCTGACCCCAGGCTTGTGCATGCATGCAAAATGTTGGGTTTGGGTACTTTTTTCACTCTGATCTTGGGACAGGAGCTGCGCAGGGTGACAGGTTTTCTGAATGTTTGTGTGCTGGCATCCATCTGGATGTTTGGATCCTCCTGGAGGCTGGAATTCCCTTTAGTCACGGGAGTTAAATAGATCTGTTCAAGCAATCTGGACATGAAGCTCCCCTCGGTGTACAGATGGGGCTGAAGCCCACAATGGCTCCCATCTGCATATGAAAGCCCTGGACATATGGACAGGGTTCTCCCGAGCACCCGCTGCCTCTGACCAGGCTCCTTCGGCTGCTTCACAGGGGCTCGCATCCTATGAATACATCTTGGTGTGCTCTTAAACCGGGGAGCTGTTTCTAGCCTCGTCAGCTACGCTGAAGAAGGGAGGCCCAACAGATGCACTGGTGTCTGGGTTCGGTTTCAGCTCCACACCTCCCAAGGCACAAGCGCCCACAACGCAGTGCAGAGAGATCCCAGCACGTCATCGAGTAATTAAGCAGAGTTTGGCTTTATTTGTCACAGGGGAAAGGATGTGAATTGAAGACTACAGAGAAAGCATCCGCACTCCCCCATCCAGGCCCAAGGGCATACTGGAAGTTTCGCAATCCCCAGCTGGCATGGAGGACCTCATTAGAAGGGAGCCAGCGCAGAGCAGATGGGAGACACCTACTACAGTCCAGTCTGTCCTCACTGGCCTGCGGTGTACTATTACAGCAGGATATTTGTACAGCGTAATGATGTGGCTGTCGAGACAGATGTAAAAGCGAAGCATGCAAAAAAACCTGTGGAGGTGCCATCAGTCTCTGAACAGGGTGATTTGTTGCTGTTGTGCAAGTGGCCAGCTTCAGTGACTCATGCATCTCGCTGTGTCTTGAATCTGACTGGTAACGTGAGGCTCTTGGTGCTCTCCGAAGAGGGAGTTCTCCCCTTCACTAAAAGAAGCTTGAAAACATGCTGCCCTTTTCTTCCTCCTCCTCTAGGCACTGGTCGTACATCCACAAATACACACCCTCACTCCTTCATGCCTTCTGTTTTCTCAGCCATCAGTGAGTTACACTCAGCTGTGTAACTTCTTTCAATCTTTAGATGGTTTCAGGACTCTGTAGTGACTGGTGTAGGCTGTAGGCAAGTGAAGGACCAGTCACCAGATCCCAGTTGTTAGGGGCAGCCAGAGAGAAGGACAGTGGCCAAAGCAGATTTCAGCATGCATGTTTGGTTTTGTAACTGGTGAAGCATCAGAAAGGAGGGAGGATAATATTCACCGAGGCAGAGAAACAGCATCTGCTCTTATTCTGGTAAGAAGGGATTGTGAGCAGAATTTCATTGACAAGCAAAGCTTTGCAATGAGTGCACAAAGCTGATGAAAAGATGGGCAGTGCCTCAAACGTGAGAAGGCTGGTTTTGCAGCAAAGGCAAACAAAAGGTTCTGATTTTACTGGGAGGAAACTCAGTCCCTGGTCCTCTGGACTCAAGAGCTTTTAAATGTTGAGAAAATCCCGTTGGTAGGACAGGAAAACAGGGGGGAGAAAAATCAGTGCAGAATCTACCCAAGGATGCAAAGTCATGAGTGACTGCGGAGCAAAAAGGAAAAACTGAGGGAAAATTGCACATCGTTGGCTGTTGGGAGGTTTTCTGCACCTGCAGAGCAGTGGAAGCTGTGGGGAGGGCAAATCTCAGACACTTGCTGCCCAGCTTCCTAGGGAGTAATTTTATACATATACATACATACACATATAAATATATACATATGTATGTTATATATACATACCTGTGTGTCTGTATATAGATACATAATGAAACTGGCACAAGCTGCTCTATGGAAGCTCTGAATTGTACCGAAGTAGGGATTATTATGGCTTGTTGTGATTCATCAGTTGAGTCAGCCTGTTCCTAATGGAGCTACCCTAGGTGTTGCTTGGCAGTTGCAGCAGTTAGAGAAAAGAAGGGCAAGCACGCGTCCTGCACGCGGACTCCAGCATAACGAGCCACATTTGCCCTTTGGGTCCTCGTGCTGTCGTCAAGAGAGCAGAAATCATGTGCAATCCTATTTTATCCAATTATATTCTCCTGTAATTAGACTCTCCTGGACTTGTCAAGCCTGGCTGCCCAGAGGGGAAACGAAGGGATTTTTGAGCTCTGTTCGTGTTCACCCAGAGTGCTGCTGCAAAAGGATTTCCAAGCACGTTACTCTAACGAGTGCCCTTTGATGGTGCTTGGGCTGTGGCGTGCCCAGACCAACCCTGACCAGTGTTGCTTCCCTGACCCCTTGTTCTTCTTTCTTGCTCAGCTGTGGGTATCCACCTGTTTTTCTGCCTTATTCTTAAATCCAAGGAGTTTGTAGTCAGCACTTGTGTCATCCTTTGCCCTCCCGCAGTGTCTGTACAGCATCTAGCACTTGGTAACAGGCAGAAATGCAAATACAGGATTTAAAGTTTGTTTTCCTTAGCAGCTAGTTTTAGGCAAACTGGTGATTTTAGTGGTCTCTCCTCCTTTGGAGAGGGGAGGGGAGGCACCGTGAGCTACACAGCAAATCAGAAATGGTTTAGCTTTTTATTTCAAGAGGGTGAGTCCTTTTCTTGCTGTAAAGCTGAGCTTTTACCAACTACATCCCATGTAGGACATGGTTTTGATTAATTTGGTTTCTGCTGCTAATGAATCCCAGGCAGGGCTTCAAATGCAGTTTGGAAAAGTCGAATGCTACAGAGTGGGGAAGAGAGTAACAGTGAACCTCTGCGTAGAGAGGAGATTACTTCTAACTCGGTGGCTTTGCTGAAACGCTTATGCTCTGAAATTACATGGTTTCTTGTACCTCCAAGTGCAGCTGCCTGCTTGCAGAGCTGCAAAGTGAGCAGGGGCTTTGGCTTTTAGAGATGTGGGAAAAGCATCACAGTGTCTAGGAGGGATCACTGTTTTCTCCAAACCTCTTGTGTGTCGGGTGGTGGCTTGCTTTGAATTTTGCTTGAATTTGGGGTCGGTTGGCATGTTTTCTCTCCCTGTTTTTTGCCCTGTGAAAGAAAGGGGATCTGGCCTGCGCCCAGTCGGGGTGTTCTCCACACACTTCAGTAGTTCTCATGTGAAGCGCGGCCCCTTCCCCCTCCGCCTTGTCTCCGGTTACCAGGGCTCCTCAATCTGGTATTTAGGCTAGCAGCATTTGCTTGTGAATAGCCGGAGCTGAGATGATGCACTGAAGCAGTGGCCCTGCCTCAGTCCGGCCATAGGGGATGGTAATGTACAGCACAGAGCTGGGCGCAGCCAGGATATGGACCCCCTCTGTACAGATGGGAAGGTAGGATGAGGTCTATTTTTAACCGATTAATTGACTTGCCAGGGGGACATCTGCAGGTCCTGAAGTCTTGTTCTTTTCCTGCTCCTTCCTTCATGGGTGCTATTAGTATCAGTGGGTGGGAGCCTGAGGAAAGCCCGAAGCAGATCCAAGCGAGTGGTGAGCCGACCGCTTTCTGCTACAGCTACTTGGTCTCCGAGTTAGCAGAGAAACAGGCTTGTCACTGTTTGCCAGCTGACAGCTCTTGCGACAGTAAGGTTTTAGCCTGGGTAATTTTGCTTTCAGTGTATGTTGATGTAAAATGACTTTTTAATTGTGGTCCTTCTGAACTGTCAGCATACAAGGCAGTCTCCAGCCACAGGTCCCTGCTAATAGTGTGCGTGCAGCAGCCTGTGACAAGTGACATATCAGGGGTGTGAGCAGGAGTCAGTTCTCAAAGCAGCCTAAAGCCGTGTTGGACTTTAAAGGGAATAAGCCCAAATGAGCATCTGTAATGAGAGGAACAGACCTGGGAGCAGGCATTTTTATGCAAGAGAGCAGCATTTACTTTGGACTTGTCTTCTGGTAAGTGCCCTGTCACTCTTTACTCTTGTGCTGCGAGTGCTGCGACCGGCGTCTCAGCTCTGCAGGGTTCAGTGCCAAGACCTTGGGCTGCTGGCAGAGCAGGGCAGCTGTGGGAGTCAGTGCCTACGTGGCACCATGTATAGCTGTTGGGAAGCGCTTGGCTCAGTTCACAACAGTACCTGTGATGCTTTGACCTTTTCTGGCTGCACCAGTTCTGTCTCCTTTGCTGCAAGCCAACCTCATCTTGCTCTCCAAACTCACAGCTGAAGTTAAGGGCACTTAGAGTGAACACAGAGGTGGTGAGAGGAGGTCTTGTTAAATAGGGGATTTGTGCGGTTGTTTCTTGCCACAAAGACATGTGATTAGTTGTGTCTTACTAACAAACAGAGTGGAGCACAGCTTGCATACAGGAGCTGCACACAAGCTGGATCAGGGCTTGTTTGATTATGTTGCTTTCTTTTTCACTCTCCGTGGCAATGTTCCCAGCTGTTGTGCTGCTTCCCCCTCTCGGTGTTGTAGAAAGCAAGGGAGTGGGGGGCTTGCAGTCCTGGGACATCGCCGCAGAAGGATGGGGGACTTGGTCTGTCTTGTTGCTGTGCTTCAGTCGTCATACCTGCAGCTGTATCGCATCCCTGCCTGTATTGTTGCTGCTGCCAGGATTAGTCTTGGCTTTTCATCGCCCCGTCTTAGCTCCCCTGTGCAGTCACTTCAGATTCAGAAGGAAACCTTCTTGCAGCAGTTAGTCACCCACCTAGGTGCATTTTTCTTCTGCAGAAAGTTAGAGGGTTTGTGATCCGCCTACCTCTGCCTATTCAAACACCCAGTTTCCTATGTGACACGAAAAATACAGTTATAATCTTTGTCTCTCCACAGGAAGAGGTGAAAGAGAAGGTTTGGACAAAGGCAGGCCCCCTTGAAATTGCCCCTTCTGGCATGTGTCTGCAGATGCACAGTATCTGTCTCCTGTCTTGGCTACCCAGAAGGTGGCTTAGAGATCACTGGACCTTGAGTATGAGAGGAATCTGGTGGGTTTGTGATAGGTTTGGGTTGGGGAGATGTAATATCTGAGTTCTGGCTCAGGTGAGAATCTGGGACCCCTGGAAGGCTTTCTGTGCAGTGCTGCTATGTGCCCTGAGCCAGGGCCGAGCAGCTTCTGTTGGCCTGTATTTGCAGATGGCACTTCAGTGGTGCCAAAGACAACAGACTCCAGGAGCTTCTGTCCTCGATGCACTGCAAGCCTTGCCCGTGGTGAAATGAGCTGGGACCAACACAGGGGGATGGGCTTGGGGGTTGCACCGTGCTCCAGTGAAGTCCCTGGCTCTTCCTTACAGCATGGCAGGTTGCTGAGAGCCCCTGCTTCCTCCGGGCAGCCTGGCAGGACCAACCTGTTGCTGACTCCTCACGCAGCTGCTGGATAGGTCAGCCCTGTGTATGCAGGAAGCACGTTTGTCTTTAATCCTGTAATTGAGAGTTTCAGTAACGACTTGTCTGTAAGGATCAAAAGCCGAGGTACAGGCTCCTTCCTGCCTGGTTCCAGACATGGTTGGGAAGATTCAGCTTCCCTGCATACAGGTGCCTCCTCTTATATACGAGCAGCTCTGGCAGATTTGCAGAGAAGCTGTAGGGCTGCCTGTTCCCCAAAAGCCCCACGGCTGGAGGGCTTGGCTGAGTGTGGTTTGTAACCTTACCTGGACACAGATGATGGCAATACCCCTGCCTGCATGAGGGTGTTCCCTCCTGGGTGCCTGGGCACACTTGGTCATCGGAGGGGGCTGCCCTTTCACATGCTAAAAGGGGCAGTTGAAGCGGATGATGTGACCGGAGAAAGCTTTGGTGGCCACTTAGCATGTTACCAAGCAAGCTGCAGGGTGTGGAGGGCTGCTCCCATTGTGCAGGGAACAAAGCTGAGCTATTCACTGGCCTGCGACAGGCTCTGGGGATGGGAGAAATGCCATCGAGATTTAGAGTCATTTCTGTGCAGTCCGTGGAGTCCTCGCCAAGAACAGACAGATACCATATGAAGATGAGAGGTGGCGAGGCTGCCTCCCTGTGTGGTTTGCAGCCCTGATTCCTCCTTGCTGTGGCCCCATGCTGATCTGCAGACTTTTCTAGAAATAAAAGAAGCCTCTTTTCTCTCTCTCTCCCGTCTGTGCATGGAAGTGAGGTCCCCAGCCTCAGAGAAGGCCTTCACAGGGCAGCTGTCTTCCTGACTCATTGCTGTAAAGGCCAGGCTGCACATTGCTCCTGCACGTTGCTCTCAGCACCCTCTTTCAGAGCCCTGTGTGCTTTTTGAGTTCAGCTTTTCCCATCGGTGAGTGAAAGGGAGCCAGCATGCAGCCTTCAGTCAGGATCACCCATTAACCTCCACAGCCAGAAAGGTGAGATGTGCCCTTAGCCCACGCTGACGGCCAGCCCTTGCTGAGGGCAGAGCTGGTAGGGGCTGGTGTTGGTTTGCGTACAGCTGGAGGGAGCAGCTCAAAAAAACACAACAAAATAAGCCATCTGTCACTGCTGTGCGGATCTGCTGGGCTCTGCTGCACGCAGCGTTTCACCTTGATGTGCTTCTGCCTTCAGGGAATAAAAAACCCGCTGCATCACGGATAAATGCAGATTCTCACCAGGGTCTGTCATGTCCTCTGCACGCCCCTCCCAGCCCCCAGCAGTGGGCAAGTCTAGAGCATAAAGCCTGGATCAAGAGAGAGGCAGGTCAGGGGCCTGTTGCTGCGCTAGGCAAGGTGACGGGAGGAGAGGGGGCTGCTGCTCTTTTGATTGTCCTGTGCTGCGGTTGCGTGGGGCTGTTTGAGAAGCGTTTTCCCTGAGCAGCTGCTGGTGCTTCTGAAGCAGCTCCTTGCTCCTCATGAGTAATGGGGCTGGCTGCACGCACGCTGTGCAGCTGCAGCTCAAAAGAGCAGTGTGGACGGCTGTGGGAGCTCCTGTGGCATCTGTGCCTGGAGTGACTCTGCTCAGTCTGCAGCCTACCCCTCATGTGCTGGCATTCAGCTCTCGTACAAACAGCAGCGCTTGGCTCTCATCGCCGTCCCCTTCCAGGGGGTAGGCACCGTGTGAATGAAGCACCTCCTGCCCTGCCTGCCTCTGTCACCAACAGAGAGTGAGCCTGACACCTGATCTGTTTGACCACAATGTCCCTGATGGGGATGCAGTGTCTGCTCCATGTCTGCATAAAGCTTGGATGGATTTTCTTGGTGTCTAAGGCTCTATTCTGCATAAAAATAAGTGCTGTAAGCTCTCTGAGTGAAGGCTGTCACAGTAAGGCTGGTCAGCAGGTGGAAAATGGTCTAAGGGTGGTCACTTCAAGGGCTAGAGATGGTCTGTCTCACTTCAAGGGCAGCCTGTGGTGTTTCTGCGCATCCACTGGTCTTGGGCAGTTGGTGGAAGATGCCAGGCAGGCCTGTCCTGGACATTTTCCCTGCGTTGTGCATCTGATTTTAACAAATAAGTCTGTGTTTTCACTGATGAGCAGTAAAGTTCCCTGGCAAGGCCTATGGCAGCTGGTCACATCTTATCCACTCTATAGTTAAACCTTGTCATCATCCCTGCTTTATTGAGAAAGTAGTGGCTTTTGAGCCTGACCAATTCAGATGTTTGCCTTTTTCCTCTCATTTTTATCGGTGACAGACAGGTCTGAGTGCATGGTGCTTCATTAGCCCCTTTCCTGCGATGGTGGTAAGGCACTCTTGTGCCTGTCACATTGGACCACGTTTTGTCCCGCTCCTCTTGTTTGACTGGTACAGCAGAGCTGTTTTAGCAAGGCCAGCGTATGCACCGCTGCTAGAGTTAAGCCCCATGAAACTGCTTCCAGCATTCCTGGAGCATTAGAAGTAACCTGCTGAGCTTGGTATTCGACTAACCAGCACAAGCATGTAGTGCAGCAGCAAGCAGAGCCAGGCAGGTAGGCAGGGCACAGCATACCACGCAGGTGCCAGCAGGCGCGGAAGATGCACAAGCTGCAACTGGGCTTGCACGGTCTCGGATTCCTACATGCTGCAAAGACGGGTTAGAGCACCCGGGGTGATCCACAGAGCCCAGCTCTGATCAAGCTCCAGGCCTCTGCGTGCCGTCAGCTCTGGGGAAACGGCATGGGGAGCAGCAATCCCATTCCCTGCAGCTTACCGATGCCCCCTCGACCTCATCCTGCGTGAATAGTGGTGAGAATGGCTGGGCAAAGGAGGAGGGAGAGTTCCAGGTTTTATACTGAGCAGGGCCACATTGAGGTGTGAATTCCTGAAGTCTTGGCAACAGCTTCCCCTGGGCCCCCCTGCCCAGAGAAGACAAGCGTGCCCAGCAGCATGGGTGCCCAGCGTCACAGGGACCTGGCGGGGAGGTGGAGCTGTGGCAGAGCAGCCAGCACAGCTGAAGCCCTCTTCATAAGGAGCTGTTTGTTTTGCTGAATTGTTAAGCCTCATTGACAATAGCAGCCCCCCCTCCTCTCACACTCGAGGAACTGTGGTGGTCACACACTGATCGTTTCTCTTGTCTTGCGCTTTAGGCACCGAATTAGGGTTATTCTTTCCCGAATCCCCCTGACTGGCTGTTGCCTTTTGTTCTTGCTCTCTGCAGGCGTACGAGTGGGCCTTGGAAGGGATGCGACACCTTGCCTGCATCAGCATGGAGGACTGCAGCTCCGCCGAACACTGTGCAGGTGTGATCAAGTGCCTGGAGAGTTACAAGGGGCAGCACCCGGACATCAGCGATGCCCGGTTCCAGGAGATGAAGGAGCTGGCCTGTGAGCTGAAGAGCGACAAAGGGACTCAAGCAGTGGAAATTTGCATGGTCCAAATGCCAGGAGACCAAGCTGGTTTTTGAAAAGAAACTTGAAGCAGCCTTGAGAACAAGGAGGTCTCTGCTGTCAGACCGCAAACCAGCTGCGGGGGAGCAGCCCTGGGCTGGCAGCGAGGCTGGTGGTCTGTCCCACCGGAGGCACTCCGAGGGGGCCACCTCCGGGTCCCACTGGGACAGGACTTACAGTGCGTCCCACTGCTACAACAGGCCCAGCTGCTCTCTGGGGTGGACTAAGGAGAAAGCTCCCTCGCCCTCTCTGAGCTGCCCTGGCGATGTCGGTGCTGGGGAAGAATTTGCCTGCCAAGCTGCTCTCAGCCCTGGTCCTCACTCGAGCAGAGTTTCTTTTGCCAGCGGGGCCTCCAAGTCTCCAAAGCTGCCTGAAGAAAAGCCAAACTTGGAGAGCATATTAGAAACCCTGGAGGTGAAGCCATCCTGCACCTCCACTCCAGCTTCTGGGAAGCCACCTCCCAGGAGGATGCTCCGGAAGGCCCAAAGCTTTGACCTCCCCTGCGGTGAGAGCCTGTGGTCAGGCTGCCAGAGGACGCTGAGCGAGCCGGCCAGATACGGCAACACCGGCGTCTTTATTAAGGGGCTGGAGGTGAGCAGCACTGAGCTGGTGGACAGGACTTTTGCGCTGCGGCAGCAAGCTTCTCACAGCTGGGCTGCGGACTGCCTGCTGGAGGGACAGAGGGGCTGCATCTCCGTGTCAGAAGCCAAGAGCTGGGGCAGGTAAGTGGCTGTGACACTCGGTGCTCCGGTCCTCAGGGTGGTGAAAAGGCAGCCAGCAAAGACATGAAGAGCTCTGCAGTGACAGTTACTTTGGTGATGGTACAGGGCAGACAGATGGAGATGTAGCTCCAGCTTCCCTGCACACGCGTGTGTGGCGCTGAGCGGGCCCACAGGGATGTCCCCACGTCGCCTGGCACCTGCTTCTGGGGGGAGGCAGGGAAATGGGATCTGTTGCTCTTCCCCCACAGCATGGTTCCTCCCTAAGAGGGGAGAGAGCAGTTCCCAGGCAGGAGCGGGAGTCTCTGAACATTGCTGGCATTGGAGGACGAGGGTTTGCCGAAACATAGTATTCAGGGACCTAGCAAACCAGTGGCACAGGTGCAGTGGGAGAGCAGAAGCATAGTGCATTGTCCTGCACACTTTTGGGGGGTGCTGTACCCAGAGTGGTAGGGAGACACTTCCAGTACCCTGTGACGGCAGCTTCACAGGTAAGAGGGTGTTTGTATTTGCCCTTTGGGGCCGAGATCTCTGTTTGGGTGACCATGGGTGACCAACAGCTGGCTTTTGTTCTCTTCTTTTCCTTCTCTGTCCTTGAGGATCTCAACTTAACTTTGTTGTCATACTGCAACGTGCCTAGGATATGGAGAGCCCAGGGATGCAAGCTGTTCTTGAAAGGGGGTCACCAGGCAGGTCTTTCAGCTGCTCTCACTGGAAAAGATTTTTTTTTTTTTTTTTTTTTAAAAAAATTGGTGACAGAGATAAGAAATGAGTGCTGGATGCAGGGGGACCACAGAGCTCCTCCACTGCCTCTGCTCTGGGTGAGATGGCTGGGGACAGTGAAATCTTCCGGAAGGGGCCTCTGATATCCTAGCATGGACAGCTCATGGGAGGGGATGAACACCAGCAGAGAGGAGGCTAACTGCTTTGCTTCTCAAGGGAGCAATGCAGCAGCCCTCCTGCCCGTGGGCGCTGAGGCAGTCCCGCTGTTCGGTCTTCTGAACAGCCAGAGGAGTTGGCTTGGGCGAAAGCTGAGAGGCAGGGAAGGCAGGCACACGTTGGAGTAGTTATGTTTGGTGCTGCACTGCCTCGCAGTGGAAACCTTGAGTACCTAAGAGCGATCCTTTCAGAGACGTGTGGAGCAACCCGTGCTAGGAACTGCTGTTTGCTGATGAAGTGATACGAGGTTTGTTTCCACTCTCATTTTTACCGGGACAAGCCCAACAGGACCTGGGTCCACAGCTTGTGTTCTCCCAGGGTTAACGTTGCTCCCTAGTGCATCTAGTCATCAGGCTGCGTCAGGCTGACTCTTCTTCACAGAAGTTATCATGACTTCTGCTGTCCTTGTTGTTTTAAGAGCACAGCCGTTTGCGCAGCAGCCTGTTGTGTACAGAGCAGGGACTGGCTGGGCCCAGGGGTCTGTCTCCTGCTGAGGCTGGGTCAGGACCACAGCCAACCTGGGGCTCACCCTTCCTGAACAGAAAAGCTGACAGAGTCCCTTGGATCAGCCACGAGCTTTGTCAGTGCTCGAGGTCAGAGCTACCACAGGCAGTTCTGAATCTGAGCTTGGATGGTGCTAAGGGATCATCCCATCTCCGTGTTGGGTCTTAGGGAGAGCTTCTCTAGGGATAGTCTAGTGCTTTGCAGGCACCCTTAGACTGCTGCAGCCCTGCTGCAGTCTGGGTCCCTTCAAGGCTGAGTGTTTCCTATTGCAGCAAGCTGCGGCACATCATTGATGAGATGGTAACCACGGAGCGGGAATACGTGAGGTCGCTTTGCTACATCATCGATAGCTACTTCCCTGAGATGGAGCGCCTCGACCTCCCCCAGGACCTGCGTGGGAAGCGCAGTGTCATTTTTGGGAACCTGGAGAAACTCTACGACTTCCACAGCCAGTACTTCCTGCGAGAGCTCGAGAGCTGCTGCAACCACCCGCTGCGGGTCAGCCACTGCTTCCTCCGACACGTAAGGCATCAGCACCTTCCCCCTGGGGTCGGGCTCCTCCAGACATGTGCTTGGCTCCTATGCCCAGCAGTGCCTATACGTTTGGCTGCTCATCTGCGTGTTAGTGGGCCGTGGCTCTTTGGGAGCGGGAGGACTACCCTGTGCTGGGTTGGTTTGTCCCCTGCCAGCTCAAATGCTAGGTTGGACTGGGATGGCTCTGTGAGGCTGAGCCCAGGCAGCAGCAGATGCTCTTTGCCTTTCCTGTTGCTCTTTGCTGCCAAGAGACACTGCCAGGGAAGCAAAATGTCTGCTCCTTAAAACCTACCTGCTTCTGCAGGGCCATCCCTTACCCTGTCTTCTGCCTGTGGTGTCAGTGTGGAGGGGCTTTAATGAGTGGATGGGTACAGACCCACTGCTCTTGTTGAAAAGGGCTCCTAGGGAGAAACATGGGGCATCGGTCTTAAGCTCAGCTGTCCCATGCATGTTTGCTGCTACCAGGTGAATGGTATCTGTTGGGGTATGTAAGGGGCAAGGGGTGACAGGACAATGGCTTAAAAAGTCCTAGCTAGGAGTAGGAAGACAAGAGCATTCCCTGGCTCTTAATGAACTTGAAGCAAAGTCATTCCTGATGCCATAGGAGGCTCTGGTGCAGCCTGGGAGAGGCAGAAGTGCTAGAGCAGCCAACCCAGGGCATGGCTGTCACTGTGTCCTGGGTGTGCATTGGTCTCACCTGGGAATCTCTTTTGCAGAAAGACCAGTTTGGGATGTATGCATTGTATAGCAAGAACAAGCCAAAGTCGGACTCGCTGCTGGCCAGCCACGGGAATACCTTCTTCAAGGTAAATTCCACTGCCTACACCACGATTGCTCTTGGTGTTTGGGTCGCTGATCTGTTTAAACAAGCCCAACTTTCCTGCCTGAGGCATGCTCAGCACTACCTCTGCTTTCCTGGCACAGCTCTCTGCACAAGTGCATGTGGGGGGACAGGGGCAGAGGTGCAGTGAGGGCTTTGGAAAGGAGCCCAGCACACAGCAGCACTGGTCCTATGGCCTTGCATTCCCTGGAGAGCGATCAGAGTACCCCAGTCAGGAAAGCTGTGGGAGTGTCAGTGCCTGCCTGGGGGCACGGGGCTCTCCATGGGAAGCTGCTGCCTTCACTCTCTGCTGCGTTTCTCAGTTCAAGCAGGTGCAGCTTGGGGATAAGATGGACCTGGCCTCCTACCTGCTGAAACCCATCCAGCGGATGAGCAAATACGCCCTGCTGCTGAAGGACCTGATCAAGGAGTGCAGCGAGGCACAAGAGCAGGAGCTGGGCTACCTCCGTGCGGCTGAGGAGATGGTGAAGTTTCAGCTCCGGCATGGAAATGACCTGCTTGCTATGGATGCCATCCGTGACTGTGACGTACGTTCCAGTGTCCTCCCTTGTCCGGGAGGGCAGAGCCACACTTCTTCCCCTTCTCTAGACTTGGGGTCTTTGGATCGTATGGTGAGCCTCCCCTCAAATTCCCACAGTGATCAGGGTGCAGTCTGCCAGTGCAGCATAGCAGGACTACTGAGGTACAGGGCAAGGGAACAGCAGGGCTTGGAGGTCTCCTTGATCTGCTAGGACAGACAGCCTGGATGCTGTTGCCTGAGCTGGGTGAGCTGCTTGTCATGCACATGCTCCCAGGTGCTTACTGGTGACATGAGGCAGGCTGGCAGCCCTTGCAGATGGCGTCCTGCAGGCTGCCTTGAGCCCTTCCGTCTCTTTTGAGCTGGTGATAAGAAGGTCAGGCAATTTGCAAGAAGGAATTCAAACTGATGCCAGGGGTAGGCCAAAATCAGCTAGGTGGGACTTGAAGGAGAGGCATGCAAAGTGCAGCACTGGAGGAGGAGAAACCACAGGGCTCAGGGTGGAGGAAGATGGATCTGGGACAGGAAGAATTGAGGGACTGGCCTTCTGACCCAGATGTGCTCCTGGCAGTTTGATGGGACTCCTTTCCTCTTCAGCTCTCTTCTTCCCCCTAAGATAATGCTCTGGCTGCTGCCTCCAGTTGCCACCCCAGAGGTTCTCACAGATCTGCACAGGGTGACAGCAGAGGGTCATCTGTATGCCATGCCTAGGAGAGAGGTGCAGCTCTCCCCTGAGCTCTGGGCCAGTTGTTTCAGCCTGATGTGGCCTCTAGCAGTGCCATGCAGCCCTACCTCTTTAAGAGCCCTCCTAACATGACAGGTAGCTGCCACTTCTTCACCACCAGGGCCACAGCCATATGGGACCTTGCTCTCCACGTCCAGGCCTGGGGGTTGCCTGGAGCGGATCCTGCTGGGGTCTTACCAGGATGTTCCCTGTGTCCAGGTGAACCTGAAGGAGCAGGGGCAGCTGGTGCGGCAGGATGAGTTCACCATCTGGCTGGGCCGTAGGAAGTGCCAGCGACACGTCTTCCTCTTTGAGGACCTGATCCTGTTCAGCAAGCCCAAGAGGATTGAGGGTGGCTTTGATGTGTATATCTACAAGCGCTCCTTCAAGGTAAGGGCAGCCCTGCAGCTCCCTCTTGTGCAGGAGGTGTCCATGGCTGGTTTCCCCATGGACACATGGCTCTGAAATGGGGAGCGGGAGCAGGAGCACCTTCAGCAGAAGAGCTGCGCCCACCACTGCTAAGCCTTCTCCAAGCCATGCAGTGAAGCCATGAAGAAGGGAATATTTCACACGTTAATGCTTGGACCCCCTCCGAGCTGTGAGATGTGGGGCCAAGGTCTCCTGAGGGATGCAGAGTGTGAGGGAAAGGCAGTGTGTGTGTGGCAGGGGGGTGGTGCTGACTCTGAATGAAGCACTGGGAGTTGCCTGGGCTGTCTCTGCTCAGCTGTGTCCATATCATACCTGCTCCTGTCTGGACCCTCAGGCTCCTTCCCCTTGGGTCTGTCGAGCTGGGGGTGGCTCTGGTACAGGGTGCAGGCTGAGTTTACTCTTTCTGCTCTTAGTGGGGCCCCAGTTGATGCTTTGCTCTTCCTTTTTCTGGCAGACTGCAGACATCGGTCTGACGGAGAACTCTGGAGACAGTGGCCTGCGCTTTGAGATCTGGTTCCGAAGGCGAAAGTCCAGCGACACCTACATCCTCCAGGCCAGCTCAGCTGAGACTAAGCAGGCCTGGACCAGTGACATTGCCAAGATCCTGTGGCAGCAGGCAGCCCGCAATAAAGGTGTGATTCCTTCCTGGGGCGTCTGTGCCGCAAAAGGTGCGGGAGCCCTGTTCAGCTCGTGCTGTCCTGAGTAGGTTTGGAGCCTGTTACCAGGCAGCTCTGTGCAGCGAGCAGCTGTGTGCCGGCATGCAGCCTCAGGAGCATGTGCTGGGCTTGGCTGGGCATGTCCCTTCCCTGCCCCTCATCCCCAGGGAGCTTGACCAGTCCAAGCTCTGTGTGACTGTAGACACCCACCTGGACTCCATGAGAGAAACGCGAGATACTAGCACAGGGTTCCCTGCCCTGTGAGTGTGGGCTGTGCTCCTGAAAGGCTCACTGCTCTCCCCATGATCCGGGCCGCTACTGGAGTGGCAGCTGTCTTGCTGAGTCCCTCCTCTCTGCCCCAGGCTTCCCGCTTGGCAGAACTCTCATAGGTGGCATGGCACTGAGCTGCTTGGCCAGAGCAGGGCATGATTGCTTGTCTGTGGAGACTCCTCAGGACTGGGGAGCGAGGAGAGAATGGATCTAATCTCAGCAGTTCAGGAGCAGCCTGGCCCAGGAGTGCTCTGGCCTGGGGCTGCATAGCGCTCGTGGGGCGGGTTGGAGCGACCTCACGATGCGGCTGGGGGGCTCTTTCCCTCCAGAAATCCGTATGCAGGAGATGGTTTCCATGGGTGTGGGCAACAAGCCGTTCCTGGATATCAAACCCAGCGAGGCAGCTATCAATGACCGTGCCATTGATTACATCATGAAAGGCAGAGGCGAGTACCAGCTGTGTCTGCCCCCTTGCTCCGAGTGAGCTAGGCAGGACTGGTGCTCAGGGCTTTTTTGGTATGTTTTCTGGCAGGCGCCAGGACAAGAGCATCAATGGCTGTGTCTCTGTTTGACCATTCCAACCCGTACAAGAGGACACAGGCGCAGCTCTCCGCTGGCAGCACCCCTGCTGCATACAGCCCTTCCTCCTCCTCCTCCCTGCTGGGGCCCCTCAACCTCCACATGTACCTGGACCAGGCTCTGCTGCCAGGCGTCCTGGCCCCCAGCCGCCCCTTTGACATCGGCACCTGCATCGAGGAAGATGAGCTGGAGCACGAGACGAGCAGCCAGCCGTCACTGAGTACGTACGAGCCCGCTGCTCTGCAGCGCGCCCCGGGACGTGCGGGCTCGTCCCCACGCCTTGCTCTGCGCTGTGCGGTCAGACCAGGCTCACTGGGGTCATGGCAAGTCCCTGGCCGGTCTATACCAATCTCCAGCATCGTTTGCTCCACTTCCTTGGGTTATTTTGTTGCCTATGGCTTTAAAGAGGCCCAGACAGGAGCGTGGCTTATCTGTGGGCTTGTGTGGCCAGTGTCTCTGCAAACAGATAACTTACCTAGTGTACGTGGCACAGGTCATGTAGGCCAAAGTTGTGGTCATCAGAGTGACCTTCCTCTCTTTCCCCAGCAACAGAGAGCTCGGAGTCATCGCACTGCATGTCAGGCAGCGGTTCCAGCGGCTCCGACAGTGGCTGTGTCTCCAGCATCCCACAAGAAAGCTTCTGTGAAGACATGGGCTCACCCGCCTACATGCCCCTAGGCTCACAACACAGCTCTGCGATGGAGGAGAAACCCAGGTTCACAAACAGCCAGTACATTTCTGCAGTAAGTGCAAGCAACCAAAATACTCTCTTCACTTTGCCTGTTCCTGCAACTGCCTCCCCGGTTCAAGCCACTGCCTCTCCTGGGAGGGCTGAAGATGCTGCTTTTGGGGTAGGAGTCACTGTGGGGAAGTGACCTTTCCTCTTGCAGAGACTCGCCTCCTCTGGGGCAGGCGAAAGCCCCTCTATTGCGAGAGCCTCCCCTGTGGTGGCCAAGATCCCCGAGGAGATGCACTGGAAAGGACCTGCAGTGCTGGAGGCTGCACCAGGAGGGGATGCTGCGCACAGAGGAGCTTTGGTGCTCTCATGGGCTGGGGTACATACGTAACCTCCTGGGATGGAGGGAGCTCTGTGGCAGAGGCTGCTAAGCTCCTTTCCTGGGAGGTTTGGGCCTTTTTCGGGGAGCAATGAGATGGAGGAGCGGGAGCCTGTCGCTCTGAGATGTCAATGTGTCTCCTCTTATGTTCCTGAGAGTTCTCAGCTGCTTCCCTTCCCACTAGATCGTGTCCTGATGCTGTTGTCCTCTAACCCTGTACTAATGCTGGCTTCTCTCCTCTGCAGAAAGCAGGCCAGGTCACCATAAGTCCCTCGACAATAGTGTGAGCCCCTCTGCACACGTATACCGCCTAAGGAAGTGGAGTTGTTGTAAGTAGCCCCTGAAGGGGATTTTCCAGCAGCTCTGAGTGCTGGTCAGGTTTGTCAGTAGCTCTGAGTCAGGAGAACCTCCCCCTCCACTTCTCGATGAGAAGTTCTCCACACACATTCCTGATGGGTCTCTGAGGCTCTGATTCATCTGGTTAGAGAAGACTGGTCTGATGCCTCCTGGGTTTGAAGGAGCAGAAGCAAAACAAGCAAAATCACTTTCAGGCAGTAGAGGCTTGAGCACCACCTAGTCATCAGTGTTCAGATGAGCTCCTTTCCTCTGAATGCTGCCCAGCTGTCTAACCACTAATCTGTTTCTTGTGGCTGTTTGCTGAAATCCTGCTCTTCGTTAGTCCCTCTGAACTGCCTTGGGGAATCCACGGTATTCTCCCCAAGCTAGATTTATCCCACAGTTTCCTTTGAACCTCCAAAGGAAACTGCACATCACCAGGCAGAGGAACCTGCTAGGTTATGGTCAGGATGTCCTGAGGGAGCTGCCAGATGTTGCTCCTGTACTTACTGATTTCTGGAGGGTGCCTTGTCTGCGAGGAAGTCGCTGTTGATCTGAGGAGGGATGAGCCCTGGCAAGACACGCAGCCAAGCAGGGCTTCTACGTGTGGGTGACAGCCCTTGGAAAGTCATCTTCTGCCCCACTCAAACTAGCCTGCCTCTGGCTCAGCTTTTTCCTCCCTTTTCACAGGGAGCAGAGGGGTATGAACACGGGAGAGGCAGGATTAGGGCTTCAGTGGCCAAGGCACAGGGTGGTAGATGACTCGTAGGTTTGGCACCGTGGGGGTGTTACAAGCACACAGGCCCACGGCTTGTGATCTGCAGGTGTGGGAGTTCATAACCAGCTAAACAGAACCAGCCAAGGTTACAATTTAAGACCCAGAGCCCCTTCTGGGGGGGGTCACAGATGAGATCTTTGAAGTGGCCACAGAAGCAGCGGGATTTGCTGGCCCGCTGCTGCTGGGACAGCAACGTGTAACCTGTGGGTGAGTCCTGAGGTGCAGAGGCAGCCCTCCACGTGGGGGAAGAGCCGCGCTTCTGCAAGGCTCTTCCAGTAAAATGTTCTTTCCCCACCAAAACGCAGCTCTGACAAACAGTGGTTTTCGAGTGTTTTACAAAACCACTGCTGGCCGGGCAGAGGGACCTGTGGGATCCTGCCACGTCACAGGAGTGCAGCCGGTCTAACCCATTGCGCGGTGCTGTGTTCCAGGTTTGATTGCCATTTCAAACTCACTGAAGACCCCAGGCCTCTGACCAGCAGAAGGAGACAGTCTTCACCTATGAAGATTTTTTTTTATACATAATCAGGCTCTTTCAAACAGTCTAAAATCTGACCTCTGGCTGGGGGGAAGTCCCAAGAAGGTTTCTGTCAATTACACGCAATAGCTTTGGTGTTGGATTGGGACCTTGGGCATTCAAAACTTGTTAGCCCTATATTTATGAGTAATAAGTAAAATAGCAGTTTGGAAAAAAAAATATTGTATTATTTTTAAAGCTATGAGCTGTACAGATTTTTGTTACAAGTGACTCTGTTACTATTTGTTCTGTAAGCTGCACATTTTATAAAGTTTTTGGAAGGGCATGAAGAGAAACGGAGGTATTTAAGAAAAGTAGTGTAACTTTCTGTATCAGGGTTATATTGACCTGGAGCTCAAGATTTAACGTCCTTCCTTATGTTCTAAATATGTCTATCATAGCAATAATTTATTTTCTTGGCTTAACACTTCTGTTTTAATAAAAGCAATTTCATTGTTACAGTGAATTGTTTTTTTAGATGATTCTTCCAGTGCCTCAGTGCTGAGCTTCTCTCTGTCTTAACCATCTCCTCCCTGTGCAATTTCTGCACTAACCAACTGCCAGTGAACCCGAGCGTGTTCCCCAGGGGAGGGGGAAGATCCCAGGCACCAGCATGCGGAGACTTCCCGGGTGCCGGTGGGAAGGCCGAGGCAGAGCAGGGAGTTGAGAGCCGCCGGCAGGGACGTCACTAGGCGTGACGACGAGGCAGCTGTCTGGCGGAGGTTAGAAGGCACAAATTGCCAAATTTCCTGGCTCTAATTGAAGCCACTTACCTGTGTAGCTGCTGTCCCGGCGGCCAGCCTCTCTCTGTCTCTCCCTCCATTGGGGCAGGGTGCGAGTGGCAAAGTTCAAACTCCAGCGTGCCTTGTCCTGGCAGCCAGGCCGTGCCCCGGGTTTTGGGGTGACAGGGACTGGCTGCTTGCTTTGCCTCTGACTCGGCCCCTCTCCAGGTACTTCAGTCCCACCATTGGGACTTGTTTGAGGAGCTGTGGATAGTGGTGGCATCTGAGACCAACAGGTTTTGAGTATAATGGGTTGATTATAATGCTGAACCTTGAAGGCATATTGTCTGAAGTAGCGCAGAATAACCGGAGGACAAACGTGCCCTGTGTTCCAAGGTTGCCTGTTCATGAGTAACATCAAAGCTCACACCGTGGCTGTGACATGCTCTCTGTGTTCTTGAGGAAATGAAAATTAGCATTTTTGGAAACTGTAGTTACTTGCTGCCAAGCTCCTGTTTACTCCTGGTTCATGAAGTGCTGTAAATCAGGCTCCCCCAGATGGGGAGCGGTGGTGTCACATTTAGCCTGAGGAAGATGATGGAGCAGTGATTTACTGAACCGCAGTTTTCTCCCCATAGCTGCTGGGGGGAGCTGCCTGGCCCTCGGCAGTGCGGTGCTGTAGTCCGGGATGTTCAGCCTCAGAGTTCCCCTCTGCATACAGACCGTGCTCCTGCAAGTTTGGAAATTCCTGTACTGTACATAAAACACTTGTTTATTTTTAATAAGCTGGATGTTTTTTAAACCCTGTTCTTTTTTTTAGACAGCAAAGAGAACACAGTTTGACACCTTTGTACAAAATTGTGTGGGAAACTGTTGCACAGGGAAGATTTTAAAGTTAGTATTTTAAAACAATTGCTAAGTTAATGCAAGATTTTGGGGCTGTCAAGACAGCAATAGCACATGTCACAAGAGGGAGAGAATTTACTAATGCAACAAGAGGAACATGAAACTTCCTGAATTTCTCAGTTTCAAAGGTTTCTGCATTGCTGGAAAAACCTTTAGTAATGTTTACCTGACACTATTTTTTCAGGGTTTAATTGATTTGTCTAATAAAGGTTATTTTCTTTATATGAATCATGTTTGCATTGTGTCTTGATTTCAGCATGGGAACCTGGGCTGCAGAAGAAGCAGCAGGTGTGCATTGAGAAGAGTTTTTCCCTGGGGCATCTAAATACTCTCAAAAACTGGTGGGAGATCGACATGTTTTTTAGGATGAAAGTGAGGGTGACTCGCTTGAGTTCATGTGATGAGGAGTATCAACTCTCCTCCCGGAGCTGCAGAGGTTTTAAAAGGGGAAGAGCAAAGCGCCACATCTGCACAACATGCTTAAAATAAAACATGAAGTAACTGCTCTAGACCTCTGATTATTATTCTAATTTTATTGGGCAAATAATATTAACAAATATGTTAGCAAGAAGAGGGGATTCTTTTGTTCATTTGGATAAATAAGGCCTGGGGGAGGTGAAAAGCTTTTGCCCAACTGCTGGCCCCCCCTCTTGTGAAAGCATTGTCTTCTGTTAAATAAACCCCACATGTCACTAATAAAGACGCAAGACATCTCCTCCTTCATGACCTAAAGCAAAAGGCTGCTACAAAGATTCCTGACTGAACAAAGTCACTGTTCAAAGTTAAAAGGCAGCTGAGCAAAAAGGCTTTTTCTTAATCAGCAGATGAGGTGTGTACCCTCCTCACCTGCCACAAGAAAATAAAAACATTTCAAAAAGCAGCTGGGTCAAATTTTTATTAACCTTCGGTGAACTTACATTGCCAAGGCAAAGTATGAGACCGATCTAGCAAACCCTCTCCGGATCAGTAAGTCGAGGCAGCGGCTGTACTTCCATGCAAATGGCAGGGTAAACTGAAAAAGCACAAAACCGAGGCCACCGTTAAATCATGGCACAACAGCATCACTGGCTCTTTCCAGTTCTTAACAGACCTAGAATTCCTTTGCCCGCTTTTTGTGGGCAATCTAAATTAGCAGCACAATTTATTAAGACTATACATGACATCAGTCAACTTGTGCTGTAAAATGTCCCCCCTTCCCCGTAACTCAGTGCAAACAACTGGGAACGGTGAACCAGTTTAAAGAGAAAGCCAACAGCGTTTGGAAGAAAAAATGCTCAGCCGTACAGCATCACCTGGTGGCAAATGCTACTTACTTCCACCCACTGAAGTAGCTCTTCGTGAACATTTCTGTCCCCTTTAAAATACTCTGTGTTCAGTAAATCAGCAACAAACTCCCTGGGTGTGATCTGCTGAGTCTAAAACACAGAACACGACACGGTCAGATCAACAGGCGGGAGCGCTGACGAGTGCCCAGCTTCTGCCAGTGAGCAGCACTCCTCGTGTTAGTGAAATTACCCCTCGGAGGGAGAAGTTCCCAGTCCAGCCTTGGCCAGGGTTTATTATTAGTAAGATTAAAAAGGTCTGGTGTGAGGTAGCAGGGCTGGAATCAGTTGCAGACACACATGCACACGAGCAGAGGGCACGCTCTCCCAAGTCCCTCTCCTTGCACCTTCCCCCCTCTCCCAGGGGAGAAGAAAAGTGCTTCTGGTGGGTGCTCTTAAAGCAGGACTGCTGGGGAGGGGGTGTGGGGTGCAGATGAGACCTGCTACTTCCAATGCAAATTCAAAAAAACCCCAGAAATTCCTGGTCCCTTGAGGGCGGGCCTTTATTTCTGCCACAACCCCACAGCAAAGCACACCAGAGTGCACAGACAGCGGGAGGCTGCCATGGCGCTGGGGGCAGGACACACTGCTGTTTATTTTTCAATCCCTGCAGGAGCGACTGAACCTCTTCACAGCTCCAAGGGTGCCTTAGCCGCTAGCCTGCCCGAGGCTGGCTCTCCAGCCCTCTGCTTCGGGGAGGGGGGTTACCCTTGGTTTTAAAAAAGGGACCTGGAAAGACTCCGGCACCCTGCTACTGCCTTGCGCCCAGCACCTTGTGCTGAGTAGCCTCGCGCTCCCCTTCTGGCCTTCGTGATTCTGCCTGAATCCATCCCCCCGCTCAGCGCCGTGGCTGCCGCAGCAGCCAGGCAGCTGGTCCGAACGTGAAGAGCCAAGTTTTTAACTCCTGCCAGCCCACCGAGGGCCTGGGGAAGCTGAGCAAGCACGGCTCAACCGGGCTGTCAGGGACTTGTACCCACCCAAAGCCTGTTCACAAGGGTCCCGACTTTGGCTGTGATTTCTTTGGGATCCTTCTGCCTTATGGAGTCCAGGATGACATCGGTCAGGAAAAAGTGACACTTCCTGGCGTAAAATATCTCCTCATGTGAGAGAGCAAAGCTAACAAAAACTATATCTACAAGGAACAGTTGAAAGAACACAAATGCATTAGGGAAAAAAAAGGCTGTGGTTTCAGCAGTCACCACGTCAGTTATCCAGCTTTTGGCTTCTTTAGCGCCTTTCCTGTCGAAGGTTTTACTGCAACTGAGTCCTAGCAGCCAGTGTTCAAACCTGAGCTCAATGTGAGAGTTTGCCTGAATAAAAACAGTACAGATTTCAGACCATTGCATCTTTCCTGACGCATTAAAGAGCTTCACCGGTGAATATGCAAGGCACCTGCTAGGTTAGGCAGCTGCTGCCCAGCTGTTTTGAAGAATTAAATGTAAGCAGCTGTTCGGCTGCGATAACCTTAGCTACTCAGCTAGTCAGAACTGACACAAACCATGACAGAGAGAATGGTTTTCATACTAAAAGCTGCAGCAAGATCCTAGAGCTGTCTACAGTTCTTACCTTTGGACAGTGCCCGAGTGTTTGGAGTGTGCAGCTGGCTGCCATCCAGCAGAGCACCATAAACAACACTCTCTTCATCGCTTGTACAAAAGCCATCACTGCCTAAAACCGGAGGGTGTTCAACTTTAAGAATCAATCCTACATTTCTGTCGTCTGCCAGAACAACGTCGGTTTGTTTGCTGTCCCTTGTTTCTGTGGATGAATACAGGTTGAGTTTTACGGCAAAGCCTGGATCGGTAGTAACGGGATAAAGACATTTGTAAGTATGACCACAATATTGTCATCTTCTCTTTAAAGTTATGCCTTGTTCTGTCTTTATGCTGTCGTGATGTTTTGCCAGGTAAGGCGATACATCACTAGACAGTAAATGACAACCTTTACACCAAATAATTTGCAATCTTAGGTATAACATTACAGGTCTTCTCCACTTCCCTCTTTCGCTCGGAAAATTCAGGCAGAGTAACCATTACGTACAGCTTAACGGAACTCAAGCATGATTCAGTCTGGGATGCTTTCACGGGGTATGAAAGAGGGTTTTTTCTATGAAAATAATAATCTGGCTTGCACTGCTATAGTAACAAAAACATCCACAATCATTATTAATACATTTTGCTTTGCCAACAGTTCTGTGAAAGCCTGCCGTGTTACCCACGGTGGAAGCGTTACAGGGTAAATCACATCCTTCTCAGGGTGTCAGAACTGAGACTTTCCACTGAGGTTTCTTGAGTTTGCGTTTAGTGTCTTGGCTAATCATGTAAATCTTTTTAACTCTTACACCTTTCTGTGGAAACTTCTGAGTTCAGCATAAAAATCTTTCAGTCTTTATGCTAAATTACAGATTTCTGTAACTGCCTGGATAACTTAAGCACATCAAACCAGCTTCACTGTTCCTTGCACAGCTCTAAAGGCAGAGGAACAAGGAGCCAATTAAAGAACAACTCATTAATGCCCGTGAATCTAAAAGCAGCTCCACCTTTCTGGCAAACACACTTTTAATATTAAACTCTGCATAAATAAGCAGTAAAATCCAGCCCTTGCTTAGCAGCTGGCGATCAACTCACTGTCTTTTATAGGGATGAGTTTCATTTGCAAGGTCTTGCCTCTTCCTTCGCTGGAAACACTTTCTACGAGCAGGAGAACAAGAAAAAGTTGAGACTGTCACTCCGAAATTCATCAGCATGATGATGTATCTTATTTATACAAGTCATTCAGTTAATTACTCCCATCATTTTTGAAAACAACAATCACAAACCAGTCATTTACCTTCTGGTTGCTCCCTGTTTATATCCTCTGCATCGTTTCCTACTGCGGGAGCAGTTTTTATGGTGCTGAATCGGTACGTTCCAGCACTCGGAGCAACTGGCAAACTCTGTGTGAACACATATTGCTCCGGCTGCTTTCCTTCAGCCCCGACTTCGTTTTGGGTAGAGCGATTGTTTCCTTGAACTGTAAAGCCTATTTTCCCAGGAGAAGAGGCAATAGGAGCTTTGACACCCCTCTCCTTTTCAGGAGTGTTGCACCGAGATACATTCGCTGTGATACAACCGTCAGACGTTCTCACGTGCTGAAAATCACACCTCTGGGAGCTCACCGCGTCCCATTCCTTTACCAGGGAAATTAATTTCTGGATGTGACTTGCTGAGTCTTTACTTTCTACTTTCTTTGTTAAACTGCTTCTCATTCCTCTCTTCCTTGGAGGGCTTAACAAATGTTTGTAATAGCTGGAGGTTACCAGGCTGTCTGAGGATGCATCGTATCCTCCAAGTGTATTCCTCCGCTTTGTCCCTCTCACCTGTGAAATCACGCTGGAATACTTTGTCTTATCCCCACTGATATCTTGCTTTCCCTTCAGATCTTTTATATTACTCCATGTATTAATATGGCATTTACTGGAATCCACAGCTGCACATGAATACACCTAAAAATACAATGAAATGTTGTTATTTCTAATTGATATGGAACGAAGTGTAAGTTTTGCCTTTCCTAATAACTGATGTATTTTACTCATTATAAGACAAGCATTTAAGGATTGAGTTCTTAATCCTGGAGAATGCATTCTCACTTCTGGGGGGGATACAGTGCCTTAAGGCTCTCCAAACCCTGCCCTGATAACTCAGCACTGATGTTACGCTGTCCTGAATCACCTCAGTTCCTATCACTGAACTTTGCTAAACCTGAAGATAGACACTGGAGTGGCCAAGGCACACAAGCAGCACCTCAATACCCCTGCTACCGCTACAACTAAGATAATTTTGATTATCTGAATTGACAGCAGCACATTCTGTACAAGAAAGATCGTTTGGCAAGTTAAAGCAAGCTGTGCAACCACTCTAGCATGTTAACACCAGTGTTAAGCTACAGGGTGGAGCAGTTTGACATCAGGAGGTAAATGCTACAGAGGCAGCACCTGCATTTTGCCTTTCTATAGTAGGCTGAAGGCAACTTTCAGCTGCTGGTGTCCATCCAACTAAGGACTAAAAGTATTCAAAGACTTGAGCAGAAGGTCCTTTCCCCCTTCCACTGACTTCGAAGACTACAAAGTTTCTGTAGGACGCTATCTTGCCTGAGTGCGCTGCTTAAGCTTGCTGTTCCTGTCTTTACTACCAAGGAACCAGGAGATTCGGCTTCTAGGTGCTCCTTGCCCAGAGGGGTCAGGACCCGTACCTCCTGTGACCCAGCGAAGTGCCCCAGTTTCCAAGCCACACTGAAGTCTGCATGAAAACACTTCCCACTTGGGGACAGGAGCTCCCTAAGTAACCAGGAATGCGAATCACAGGACCAAAAGCAGAATCTGAAAGAGTTTGGGCTTGTGGGGTTTAGACCAAGATAACACAGACCAGAGGATCTTGACCTTATGCTTTGGACTGTATGACTTTACAGCATACGGCCATTGGATAAAAACAGAAATAAAAGCCCAGCATTCAGGCAGTGCTAAAGCACCCTGCCTTGAAATCTACTGGGGAATTAAGTGTGGATCTCCACCTAAATTATCTCTTTATAGAAGGAGCTCTCTCATGTTTTTGTGGTATGCAAACAGAATGTCTATTGCTGATGTCTTCATGCTCAAAGCCTGGCTTTTTAAAATGAAGATGTTCTTTTTTTATAGAGAGAGATTTCCAAGACTCATTTTGTAGCTGATTTCGGAGAGGAAAAAAAAGCAAAATGGTACCAGGGAATTTAAATTTGGCACTTTTCTAATTCAAATTGCTTTTAGAAGTGCTTTATGGCAACATATTCTGAAAATCAAATCTTACTTCTTTTGGGTCTTGGCTGAACTCATGTTCTTCCTTCCAAGATACAATACTTAATCTTCTGCATGGAAAATAAATTTCATTGTGCAATTCATTTTTTTGGATCCATAATCTAGAAAATGAATATTTACAGTTATTACAGAACTTTGTCCAGGGGCAACAACCAGTCAATCTGTAAAAAGAACTGCCAGGACTTCCAGTCACCAGTGGATCTGTGTATATCACATTCATTGTTATGAGTTACTTCTAAACTACTGGGGAATGGAAGGAGCTCGCACTTGTCACTAGTACACAATACAGGGGTAGGAAAGGGCCAGGAGTTTTCATCGTCCACCTGTGATGAGAATTTCTGAAATGTGATGCTGCAGATACACAGGAGACAAAAATGATTTCTCGTCTCTCTTCCAGCATCCACAAAACCTTGACCAATGGGTTTATGTAAGCCATGTCTACCTGACGTCAGATTTGGAGTTTTTCCTCTCTTTTTTTGTGAAGAGGTTCTAGGCACTTTGGAGAGCAAGCTATTCAGATTCAGGTCAACCATCTACATTCATGATTTCAAAATTGAATTTTGAGTCCACTTAAGAAACTCAGCTCCTGACAGTGACTGCCCGAGCTGCACAGCAGTTTCTGAAAAGGTGAAACAACTCTGGAAGCACAGGGTAGCTGCTGCCCTCTGTCTCCTATAGGCAGAGATTTGGTAAGATTGCCTATGGAGCTGACTGATGAGCTAGCAAAGAACTCTAGGGACCAATCCCCAGTTCTTTTACTTTGTTAGAGGCCTTTGGTATATGCGATAGAGATGCTGACACGATCCCTGATGGGAAAGCACCAAAGAGCAGTGGAAGAGTCTATGTTAGAGTGGCACTAGCCCTTAGCTAAAACCTCCCAGGGAATGTAAAATTTTGTCGTTCACATGTAGAGTGCTTCAGAGTTCCTCTGACATCCTCCTCTTGCTCTACGGGTATAGGAACGTGAGGTTAGGCTCCTGCACTGGGATGGGGAAGTGGGGGAACGACATTTAGGATTTCTGCTTTGTAGAGATCTATGATAAAATCCAGGAATTGCTGTCACCACTGGTGGGATACTGGTAGCTACCACTAGTGTGTCCTACTGCCGCTTGTGGCAGTAAAATGAGATTGGAAATCCTGATGCAAACAGCCCATAGCATTGGTATTTCAGAACCTGCAATAGTGACTCATGATCTCCTGGGAAGATTTTAATGGATACATTTTGATTTTAAAATGCCTAAATGTGAGCAGCCTAAGTAAGAATCCACTAACTTCTAGAGCTCTCTTAGAAAAATACTGAAGAGAAGGGCCATGCTAGGTCATCTTCTAAAGTACTCTGCATTCAGGAGTTGAAACGTCTCAGTTCTGTGGACTTTCCAAAAGGCCTATTTTTTAACATTTTGTCCGTCCCTCTAATGAGCACAGTAGAGGAGAAAACACTAGTGTTTGCAGATTCACAGATTTTATAACGCCAGAGAAGACCCCTGCGATTATGAGGCCTGGTCTCCCGTAACAGCAAATGCTAATTCCTGTTTTAATAGCAAAATATCTTTCAGAAAAAATCCAATCTTATTTTTAAAGTTGTCAGCAATGGAGAAATAAGTCTCTGAGAAAATGTTCGATGATGAATTAATATACAAAAAGTTATGGCTTATTTTCAACATTAATTTGTCTAGCTTTAAATTCCAGCTGGTCTCAATCCTTTTCTGTGATGCTGCACCAAAGATATGCCATTCTACACTCTGCAGTGCTGGCAAATCCTCCAGTGGGTCTGCAGAAACCAGCTGGGGCTTGGCAAAGCCAGGGCTGAGCCAAAGCTAATAAATCACACGGTCTCTGCTCAGTCTGGTGTCTCCGTACAATGGTTTTCAGCGTGCACTGCAATATTCTCAATATCTGGACTTAGGGAGGTATCTCAGTTGCCTGACTGAGGACTATTCTGTCACTGTTCCAGTACCCAACTAACTGATGGGGAAAAAATGTAGCCCAGAAGATAGTGGAATTGCTCATCCTCCAGTGGCTGTGTTTCAGAAGGAAAGAAGAAAATTGTGCTGCTTTCAAAGGACAAAATTATGCTCCTTTCAAAGGACAAACACTGCTGATCAGATGAAAGGACATTATACGACAGAATAGAAAAAGAAAGAAGAGAATTTTTATCTACCTGTATGCATCAGAGTGATAAAGTGCCTCTAAAAGAGAAGGGATCTGGTACTCCTCTGCTTCTTGACAAAATAGAGGCCATTCTCTGTAAGTTGTAAATAAACTGAACTGTAAAATTGCTAAAAACCAATCTTACCAGATTAACCTTTCCAAATATATATTAATTTTGGAAGCTTAGGCAGTCACTACACAAAATGAAAGATGCATTCACACAAGTGATTTTTCTTTTAGCAGATGGACAAATAGCCTATCATTTTAAATACTGAAAAGTACCCAAACCAATTTTTTTTTTTTCTGTTTCACATCTGGCATCCAAACAATGAGAAAAAGAAAATCTGGTTTTATTGAAATCAATAGAAATCTTTTCATTGACTTCCATGGAGTCTTAATTTTATATCAGGAACCCCAAAATAGATGGCACACTTTTGAAAAGGTGCAACCAAAATAAATGAGCTCCTATACCAGAGGTGTTCAGCAGCACCCCTCTGAATCTTTGTGGAACTTGCTATTTTCAATACTTTTTCCATCTATTGCCCTTCTACTAGGTTAAGTGAAAACCTGTGTCCCCTCTTTTTTTTTTTCTTTTTTTTTTCTTTAATTAACCATGGGTATTGATGATAAAACCTTATTCTGAGAAGCGGGAATCCTACTCTGCTCTGTGCCACGACGCTTTTCTCTTGTGGAAAATTCACCATGGCATTTTCCATAGGGAATCCCATAAAGAGGGTTCATGGGTTTGATGAGCTACTAGGAAATCCACCATTCCCAGGAATACTCTTAGCCCTAGAACATGATCATCTCTGCTAGGAAGCTATTAGCATTGCGCTTGGTCCTACCCAATTTACACCCTCTCCAGCAATTCCTGGGCATGGTTTGGCCATTCGGATGATGTTTGCGGTGGACAGGAGGAGGGAAGCCACCATCTCCAGGAGGTTAAAGCAGATCACTGGCAGAAAGGCAGCTGGCCTCAGTGACCAGAAACCTCCCAGACATACTTAGTTTACTTGTATAGATATAACTGTAGGGTCTGACATCTGGCTGCCTATGCCTTTGGTGACAGACATGAAAGCAACTAGTGGTTATTATATCAAAGAAGCCACTGTCCTGCTGACTTTGGGGAAAAGAATGAAAATACGTACTCCTTGTGGAAACAACTAAACGTGCTAAAAATGACCACATCAGCTGGTGATCTGTAGTGAAGATATTCTGCCTACTAGAAACGATCCAACAAACAAGGGCTTCGAGAACTGAAGAGACCAAAAGGTCTTCTGATGCCAGGCAGACCTTCATTGCTGAATGCAAAAAATTGTAACATGTGGTGGTGGCAGAAGCAGGGAAACTGCTACAAGAAGCCATAGCACCAAAGGGTCAGTTCTGAGGAGTCTCAGGGGCAAGTGAAACACGTTGAAGGAATATCCTTAGGCGACTGGTGTTTTAAGCCATCTCAATTTCTGATGATTGATAAGATTTAGAGACCTAATAGATTGACATGTGTATGGAGGGAGAGTGCCCTCTCCTCTTCAGGCACCCCGTGTTCCTCCATTCCTGTACCACTGCAGTTTTGGAAGATACATTTTTCAGCATTAGAACAGAGATACCAGCAGAGGGAGCAGGTGGAGTATTTTTCAGCTGGACTAGCCAGACTTTGCTGTCCCTGCCATATAAAAAGACAAAAATCTGAAGAGGGATGCGATGATCTCATCAACAAAAACATTTTCCTTTTTGCTAAAGGTGTGCACATAATGCACCGATTTGTAATATACCCGGCAGTACAAGTGTCTGGCATATTGATCATTAAAATAAAGGCATACACACTGAAACAAAAACATATCTCACAATCTCTAAATCCCAATAATTTACGTTTAGATAGAATAGTTTACTTCAGGACTAAAAAGAAAAGTTTTAATTCTTTTGGATAATATTTCTACAAAAATCAGAAGACAAATCCCCATGCTTGCTTCTCCTACAGCCATCTAAAAGAAGCACATGAATTCACTCCACTTACTTAAATTCAGCTGGCAAAAACAATTTCCCAAGTCTTAGAAAGTTGAGAATGTGCCGAAACATTTGCCCATCTCCATGGATTAGAAGACTTTGACCATATGTGATCCAACAGACTTTCTTGTCATTTGACAGCAGCTCTGGGTACTACAGAAATAAAAATACATTAAGACCAGATTTCTGGTGTTAGTTATAGAGAGAAAGAAATCCAAACAGGATTTTTCCTTTCTCAGTAAAAGAATTAAACCAGTTCCACCAAGCCTACTTATATTATTAGTCAAAATACTTGTATTATTAGCCCAGAAAGTACTTTCTTGGGAAGTCCAAGATTTATTTCCCTCAGGTACTTGAACATACTTCCCTCAGTATAAAATGCGCAGTCTACATGTGAAGCTCTGATAATGCCAAGTTTTCAAGTCAAAACCATTCTAATAATTCTTATGACTAGAAATATAGATTCTAATCTGTAGAATTATAAATTCTCTCTAGGAAGGTTCATGTGAAGGCAATGCAAAGAATTAATTATCCATACCTTCAATAAAGTCTGTAAGTAAGTTTCATACCAGTTACTTCCTACATAAACTTTCACAATCTGATGGAGTGAGCATACGGATACTTCTGCTGCCCAGTCTGTGTCTAGAGATGGAGTAACAGATGGAAAGGTGACAACTAAAATAATGACAAGTAGTAATTATTTTGTTATAGATACCAAGTTAATATGATATAAGATTTTACATCAAAATATTGCAAATAATAATTCTTTGAAATAGTGAAGTAATAGAGCATACCCTATGCACACAGAGCTAAAACTCTCATGTTTTGTTTAGGGGTCATACGCAACTGCAAGCAAAAGGCAAGTCAGGATGTAATGTCCCAATAACAGGCAACTTGGTCCATCCACGCTGCAGCCAACCCGCCTCTCCTCAACAGGTTAAAAAATAATAATAGCAAGGAGGCTATACGCATTAGCATAGTGATGCTTGCTCTACTGAGAAGGCACATTTATGTCACCTAAGGTAGGTGAATCTAAGTATACTGTTACGTTGCCACAGAAAGAAATAATTTACTTGTAAAGTATTGGAAATTGGGGGGAAATCTGAAAGGTCTTTGAAAACAAAGGCTTAGCTTGTCAGGAAACCTAAAGCTAGTGGAAGTCCAGGGCAACCTGTAACAGAGCTACTGCACCATTTTCCATCCTTGCAAGGAGCCCCACTTCGTTATTTCCTTTGAAGATGACAGTACCAGGGCGGGTACAAGCCTCAAAGAGCAATTATGCACAGAGAGCAGAAATAATGTAACGGCTTTGGATAGATTTCAGTCTGGGTTCAGCCCACATCTTACCTTAGTGTGGCAACAAAAATCTGGGAAAGTTTCTGTTGAAATAATTAACAATATAGTTCACATTACTATTGATAGTAAGTCAGTCCTGGGACACTGCTTTAGGAAAATCAAAATACATTTGCATTCAAAAGAAATTGTTAAAAAAAAACCCTAACTTTGAAGAGGGCTCCAACATGAAGAATTTTGTTTCTTACAATAGCCCAGGCCTTTACAGAAGATACAGGCAAGTCATGCTTTTAAAGAAATTATTTATAGGGCTATGAATAATTATAAAAATAGATTCTACTATCTCTAAACAATGAGCAAACTAGCATATGCTTGTCTGATGTAGCTACTATAATGGGACTATCCATCTTCCATAGCATCTGTACAACTGAACCATCATTTACTGCTAAGACATTTGTGTCACAGAGTTATTTTTTTCTAGCAGGTGTTACCCAACAGGCTACACAATAACAACATTGTCAGTCAGTGAGACCTTCAGGTTATTTTTGTACTCTAACAGTCCCTCAAAAGTAGATGTAAATCATTAACTGATTAATCGTATTCAGGCCACACTGCTCATTCTACTTTAAAATGAAAGAGTTCTTGAGAAATCTTGACTTACTATAATCTCTGCTCTCTGCTGGCATCTGTTGTTTCAGATAGCGCTTTAAAGCATCTTTCATTGGCTCGTATGTGGTGTCTCTTTTATCCAGATAAATACAGAGCTCTTGGATTTCAGAAATATTTTCAGTGAGAGGAAGTTGGCAAGTTCCCAGCCAATTCCTATCCAAAAGAAGAGGAAATCATTAAACTTTTTATCCTTGCTTTATATTTTCACTCCTTATTTTTAATGAGTACAAGTCAGGAAATATGAATTCTCCTAAAAATGTTTTTTGCACCTACTGAGCTTTACTCATAACTTTCCACATCATTTTTATATTGAGAGCGATCCAACATCAACAAATAAAGCTATCACAACGGAGCCATCAAATAATGATCTGTAATAGTTTTGAATAAAGCTTTTAATATGGTATTTCTCCTACACTGGGTCATTCACTAGCGCCAACAGCAAGTGCAGACAAGATGCGAGGGGCAGAGATGAGCTGACCATATGTTTGACCTTTCTGTGTCTTTCTGCCACCCTTTACAGGCTGGGTATTATCTGTTTGTGTTACATTTAAAGATGGTTAAAAGGTGCAGGAAGTTTTTCAACCTATAGTTGATGGAAATACGTGTGGCTGAGCATCTAATTGCGTGGCAGGCTTGAATCACAACCAACTGGATTCACTGTGATTTCTTTTGGTTTTCTTTTCTTAATTCAAATCACAACAAGCAGGTGAAAGAAAATGGTACCCGCTTTTTAATAGAGAGTATTAAAAAATGTATTTTAATGGCTAGCTTTATGACTCACCTAGTGAGTGTCTGCATTTAAAAAAAAAATCCCTCTGTCACAGCAAAGATGTCTGATCTCTACATTTACATTTTCACCGATTTCAGGAAAGAGGTGCTAATGATTCACTAAGGAGCCATTTTCCTATACAATAGGGATTTTATTAAACCGGTATACTGGTATGGTAAGTCTGAGCAATAATGCTAACAATATGGAGAAGTATTCTCAAAGGATCAAGTTAAACCACAGCATTCAGAAGTTTACTTCCTTTGTTGGACTAGACATAGCAGTATGAGTTTTTCTGTGGCTTCAGAAAAGCCTGTACCCATAGGCATTCAGATGCTTTCGAAAATCCCATACAAAGTTTTCTGAATGAATAGTAAATCTTACATTTTAAGAACATGGGATCACTAAAGAATTTACATACACTACTTTGGAATTTTAGGTTTACCAGCCTAAAATAGAACAGAAGAATGCCAACTCGCATAATTATAGTCACCTGCAAGTTTAACTAAAAATGAATACAAATTCTAAAAGACAAGCTGCTGAGAACAGGACTCCTTTTCAATTACAAAACCCGTTAGACAGCCTTTTGAAAGAACCTTAAGTTATGTTGATATTGCCTGTATGAAGGCAGGGTGGGTACCTGGCGTGCTGGAAGAGGACGCCGTCGCCGGAGAGGTGCAGGCGGCTCCTGCCCAGGTTGCTGCCCACGCGGAGCTGTCCCAGAGACGAATCGGGGTAGTTGGCCAGCAGCCCCAGCGCCATGGCGTAAAGCGGGGACCGCAGCGGGGACCCCTCTGCCGCAGCCGCCCCCCGCCGCTCCCTGGCCCCTGCCGTGATGGGGGACACCACGGAGCAGCTGCCTGCAAGGAAAGGAGGTCAAGACTGCACCGCAGAAGGTCAGCGATTAATAACCACCACCATATTTTCCACTGCTTTCAACATTTTATGGAAATGAGTTGCTAACTCACCTCAGTGTTGATCATCTTAATATAATTTTCATTTCAAACACCCATTTCACAAGATAACATTAAAACCAATGCATATAAGGAAGAAAATACATAGCTATGTGTATTATATTACCTCTGTAGATCTTCACAGCATCTATAAGCTCAGGAATTCCCAGAATTAAAACTTCTTCCTCCAGGGCATCTATGTTGGAGAAGTCATCAGGCAACAACATCTTCTCTGAGCGAAGAAAATTAACTTGAAAATAAAAATAAATCATAGAAAGTTGTGTGTTGACGTCTTCTGTCCACTGCTCAGATCTAGCAAAAATATGTTCTTATCATTTCCTTCAGTATTATTGTTCACGTACGCACATTTACACAGCAGGTAAATGGACAGCAGGGAACATTTTGTCTTTGAAAATGCAATCCTAAAACCAAGGTTTATAGCAGAGGAGACCAGACACAATATAAACGACAGGGGAAGCACAGAATTTCATTAGTTTTGTTTATCGCAGCAGCCTGAGAGATTCATGTAAGAGGTTTCCTGTTTGTTTGGCTGCTTTTTCTCCCCTAGGCACAGACCCATCCCACTGTGCATTTAATCATGTGTTTTCCTCTATGCTAACATCAGAGGACTGGCAGAGCAAAACTGCAGCAATTTCTTATCTATCTCATCTTAACTGAGTTCACAGAGGATGAAATACTATGTTGATGGAGGAGGTATGTGATTCTGCCATACTTTTGAGAAGTACTTGTCTTTTTTTGAAGCTGGAAGATTATTTAATGAATGAAACATGATTTTTTACTAGTGAAACACTACAAGATCAAGCAGGGATTTAGAGTCACCACTAAGTTTTGTCTACCTTAATTACCAAGTGTTAACAGCAGTTCTGGTACCTGATGCTATTAATGCATTTTAGGTCAGAAAACAGCTGGATTAATAAAACCCAAATAAGTAGAGCCATAAGTGGGTAAATTTAGGTACATGAACTCTGAAAGGCATCTGGTAGAGGCTTTGGTTATTGATTGATAAACAGGGCAGTATAACTGGCAGACAGCAAAACCAAACCAAAACTGAAAAATTACAAGACACTGATATCTAAAGAAGTATTGTTGAAAATAGGCAGAAACAGTTTAATATAAAAAATTATTTAAACATGTCAGAATAATAATAAGAAAGAACAGTTACCTATGAAGCGGAACTCACTGGACTCGCACTCAATCAGGGCTGCATTCTCAAGCAGCCACAGCAAATTGTCGTCCTTAACTAGTACAGGATATTTTGCCACCAAATCTAGTGGCAAAAAACAGTAGTTCACTTCATCTTCCGTATCTAGTAAAGGTGTATCCACTAGCCCTAGGGGAGCTCTTTCATGTAACCCTAGGCAAAGAAAATCAATGAAAAATCAAGACATAAGTAAAGAAAAATGGAACTCGGATATACACTTTGGAGATCTGACAGGTATAGCAAAGCCAATGAAAGTGCATTAATCTTCTGCAACATTTAATGTTCAAAGAATGAAGACTTACAGCCCAGCACAAATAAATAAACATTTGCATGGGGTTTCCTTTTTTTAAATGAAGGTGACTAATCAGAAAAAAAAAATCACAAAAAATAAAAACTTTGCAAGACTCTCAAACATTCCTGGCTTACAACAACTGACAACATTCTATAGGCATTCCTAAGGATGCAAAAGAATTTGTCAGTTTGGGACACTTACCTGTGAATGCTGGACTGTTAGGAGGAATCTCCGATGGCTTGCTGGTACATTTTCGTGTTCTGCAGTAATTCAGAGATGTTCTTTCAGCTACTGGTGTATCTGCAGGCTCGACATGTAAATTATATTTCTCCTCCTTCAAATTATCTAAAATCTGTCAAGATACATAAAGTTTTTCTATTTACTACTTCAATTCAAATAATTAATACAAAAGTCAAAAGCGGCCAAGGGAAAGAGTCTAATGCATGCCATGCTGTACTTCACACCTTCTAAAATATGCCATGGAATATTGTATACAGACAAGAACAAATACATTCCTAAGTTTTAGGTACCTAAAGGTAAATGGAATGAACTTGTAGAGAACATTTATTAGAACTTGTAACATAATTAGTCCCATTCATGTATTCCAAAAAAGCCAACTATTTTTCAACATTTGAGTTTTAATGGCACTTCCTTGTATTCTAGCTCTGGAATTCAAGACAGCATACTGGCATGCGTAAAAGTATACAACAATAGAAATAGCCAAAAACGTGACCCAAAGCCTGAAAGACCTTTTGAGCTCTTCTTAGTAACATCTTTATGATAAGCTGTAGGAATTAAATGATTAGAAAGGGAAATCAATGTTTGGCTCAGTGATAAGAATGTTTAACAGTCTGTATTTCCTAATCTTTTACTGAATGATAAAGAAATTATTTTAAACTTGGAACAAATGGTTACATACTGTTGTAGGATATTAAGTATAAAGTAACTTTAGAGCCACAATTATGACTTCTAAAGCACACGCGTAAAATACCTTCATGAATTAGTAAGGTTAGACTGACAAGCACTTAAAAGCCAGAAAATACAAGAATTCTGGTTCCGTGGAATGTGTTCCTGCCCATACCACAACAGATCCATGTTAAATGTGATCATATACGGTTGTTAATACAACAGACTACTGAGGTTTGGTGGCCTTCCTCTCCCAACCTATTTGGAGATGTTACATCTTTAAACACAATCCCAAAAGAAAATCCAAAAGTGTTCACGTTAAACCCAAAATATTAATATTTTGGGCTAAAAATATCAAGCATAATAGCATCTTTGAGACGATTCCACAAAAAGTATTAGAAACCAAAAAAATGCAGAGTTTAGACTAAACTTTGGGGAAATGCAAATATTAACGTACGAAAATGCACATTTCATCCAACCAGGAAGTATGGACTCAGCCTTCACTGGCACAATGCAAAACTACACTGCAATTACCTTAAAAAATACTTGTAGCTAAATAGTAAATTAAATCCATTAACATTTCTATTTATGCAGCTACAGAATAGGAGGAGAGGAAGAATCATCATTTCCCCATTTGACAGGGTAGTGAATTCAGTGGTGTCCCACTGGGATGAATTTGGTTTTGGGCAGACTCATCTTCTTCACATTAATATTCAGCAAGATCAATCAGTATAATTGTCATAAAGCACAACAGTTGGCAGATAAAAGTCTCTGCTTGCTTTAAATTTAGTTAAAAAAGCAAGTAATGACTGTTGAATGAGCTCTTACAGAAAGGTCAAGCATCAAATTTCTAATGTTTTCTGTACTCACCAGCTGAGGCAGATTTGTTGAATGTGGCAATTATTTGTTTGGATACCTATCGCAAGCATTGATAAAGTGATATATGCAAACTCCTTGACATCCTTCTATGGACAATATTATCTAAGAATGAAAAGATTGTAGAAAAGCCACATAGAATATCCCACTTTACCTGTAATAAAGGTGTCAGCTGCAAAATTAATGCTTGCTCATACAATAAGTTCAATTCAGCACAGCTGAAAAAAGATAATTTTGAAGTCTGCATATAATAATGAAGGTGCCTAAATATAAAACCGTCTTGGTCAATAAATAATCTTAGATTTTCAGACTGATCTTGTAGGGAAGCTTCTTTCCACAACAGAGATTCAGGAAACTGAGCAACTTTACTTTTGGGAATTGAGAAATACCAGCCACCGACATTAAAATGAATTAACTGTTCTTCTGCAGATTCCATGATGCTCTCAGGTTCCTTCAAACAGAAGAGGAAAACACATCAAGAGTCAAGAATGAACCTGTAAACTCTGAAACAGTGTGACGTTTTATTTTAAACCTCATTGGGCTTTGCATTTTATTTTCCATTCCATGCTAGCTTGACAAAAAATAAAGCATGGGGCAAATGGCCTATAGCATTATGTTCCCATTCACTTGTGCATGCACATTCCTTACTTAATAGATGTTTATGGTCATGGGTTATGACAAGTCAGCAAATTGCAAGGTTTTACATAACTTAATACTTACGGTTAAACCTTGGAACAACCTGGTCTACATGTACACTGAGTTTGTTACACAGAACAGCAAATGAAATATGACGAATGTCTTCCTTAAATATTCAGATAAAAATAATAAAATACAAATAAATGTCGTATACCTTTCCACACAACCTGTGTGCCTATGGACACACCATTCTATACAGTTAGTTACTATTTTAAGATGCAGATATTTATTACTATGTAGGTCACAATCCTCTTGACAAGACAGGAGAGAAAATAATTGTCCATGGTGAAAGGATGCTTGGTAAGCACATAGGTGGCTGTCAGCTAAGCAGAGAAAATTCACCTCAAGTGGGACAAGAACACGCAGTTAAGGCCTGTAGCCAATTTTTTCATGTTATTGTATCACACTGAGATGTGCATTAGTCTGTGGCCTACTAAAACGGACGGAAAAGTCAATTCAAGGCTGAAAAAAAAAAAAAGCCTGCCTGCCTTTGCCACAGCAGCTAGCCTCCAAAGCCAAAGAGGCAGAGTTTGTACTGACCGTGGAGAACACCATTCTTGCAGCAGGAAAAAACATGGTAGAAAACGATACCTGATGTGTGGAATGTTTTTAGGCTATTTCTCATACCCATGGCTACAGAAAAGGGAGTCAAAAGGAAATCTGGAAAAGGATGGGGAAAAAAACACCACTCTTAATGAATGCAAGAATTGGACTTTGTAGCTTCTAGAGAGAGCTCATAATCATGATGAAGGTGCTGCTGGTCACTCTTGACAGTGATGGAGAACCACAATTACCTTGCCCTCAAAGTATGCTTAGCAGAGACTTTTTCACAGATATTCTCATCATCAACTTCTTAACATTGATACTACCCAGCAATTTCAAAACAAATTAAATATTTGAATACAACACATTAAAAAAAAAAACAACCAAACTGTTCAAGCAAGAAAGAAGAAAATTTTTAAGAGAAAAACAACAAGATACTAAAATTTTGACATTTCTAAGGCTCCTTTCCAATGTTGAGAGCCAGCACCACCAAAACCCACTCATCGGCACCATTGCTCCAAGAAAACTACTTCCAGACACGTCTAAGGCAATTCACTTGTCTCAGGCTGCCATTTTATGGGCATCAGCGCCAAACTAGCAGCCCACCGCTATGCAAAAGGGGTCTTACCCCCTTCTCCCATCCCCTGCTCCCAGCCACGTCTCGTGCCTCTCCATCACATCAGGCCTTGTGCTGGT